>NC_135219.1:40000-237500 GCF_052324685.1 Brachyhypopomus gauderio
GCTGTCATCAAGTCTGCAGATGATTTGACAGTAGTGAGAAAGAACAGCCTCACTCTGAACATCTCAAAGACCAAAGAACTCATTATAGATGTCAGGAGGACAGAATGGCCCAGACTCTGTCCATATCAGTACAGCGTACAGGGTCTCTGGTTTCAGGGTTCTTGAAGGCTCAGTTCACCCATGGCTTCACTCCTTTGATCCGCCTCTGGAAGGTGCTAGGGGTTCATTACAACAAACACACTCAAAAACTCAAAGCTATCATTTCACTGAGCTCTGCCCCAAAATATTGAAATGCTATAATGTGTAATACTTTCAAGATGTAATACTGTATAGTGCAATATTTATTGAATTCTATTTATTTATTATGTTGAGCTTTTATTGTATTTTATAATATTATAACATTTTATTTATGTTAACATAAGTAGGGGGGAAAGCGTAAATAAAACACTTCACGTTCACAGAAACACATTCTCCAGGTCCAAATCTCAAGAGTCTCTCACATGTCCCACACAACCGGTTTCCCTCATAATAACAGTGCAGACAGCTACTGTCCAGAACTCAAGTTTGCACACAAAGACACAATTTTATCTGAGGTACTTATCACTAAAATGTATAAACTATCTCGTGTATATTGCATAACTCGGAGACAGACACTCTAGCAAGCTTCTGTCGTCTAGTACAAGCACACAGGACCAAGAGATCATCTCCTCACGTCCTCACATAAGACATGAAGTGTTAGTCTAAGTCCTGACAGCATGAGACGGTGTTACTCACAGACAACACTGCAGCTGTAAACAGGTGCAGGACCCCCAGGGCTGAGAGGAGCAACATCTACACACACACACACACACACACACACACACACACACACACACACACACACACACACACACACACACACACGTGCATGTATACATCAAATGACATAGACATTCAGGATGACCCTACAATTCACATATAAAGGTACATATAAATATATATATATATATATATATGTACACATACTTCACAATGAAAGTATTTTTATTTTTACAAAAAGCCTCAGTTCAGGAAAAGGAATCATGTAATTAAAGCAAAATATCAGTCCACATCCCTCCAAAGCTTTCTGAAAACAATCACAAATGTCAAGAAAACAGTACACCCTGGATCAGCAGCCTACTATATTACTACCTGTTATATATTATAGTTACCTATGTTGTATTTATTTCTTATGTTACTGCTGCTCTGCGTGCCCTCAATTGCCCCTCGGGGGTGAATAAAGTTTTCTGAATCTGAATAAATCTGAATCTACTGAACCATGCAGGTCGCTCCCAGAGTCTGAATTCCTTTTGAAGGAACTGAATCTAGCATGGAGGTTCTTACCTTCTGAACTGAATCTAGCATGAAGGTTCTTACCTTCTGAACTGAATCTAGCATGAAGGTTCCTACCTTCTGAACTGAATCTAGCATGAAGGTTCTTACCTTCTGAACTGAATCTAGCATGAAGGTTCTTACCTTCTGAACTGAATCTAGCATGAAGGTTCTTACCTTCTGAACTGAATCTAGCATGAAGGTTCTTACCTTCTGCCTGCGATCTCTCTGTGTCGAAGTGAATGCACTCACCGCCACTACATGAGCACACTCTGGATTGCACACACACACACACACACACACACACACACACACACACACACACACACACACACACACACACACACAGTTAAGATACTCAATTTTACAATGAAACCCTCCCCAAAGAGAGAAATGTTGCCATGTCATCATGTTTATACAGAGTAAAGTAATCAGGAGTTGAACCATTGGAAGCACGAGAAATTAACATCCACAACAAATTACTCCTTATGCATGATTGGAAATTTCAGCTTTCGACTCATAATTATAAACTAGACTTGCATTTCCTGAAGGAAATACTATAGGGCTTGATATTTGATCTCTATGTTTTTTGGACTCTAAATATGTCTTTAGCACATACAAAAAGAACTAAATTTGTGACATGAGTACGATACAGCAAGAAAAAAAAATTTATGCAGGGCTGCATTAATAAAATGCATATTTTTATATTGCATATAATAAAAGTCATATTTAACTGGTTTATGTTATTTTAAAAGATTCCTCCTTATTGGATTAGGCCCAACATATTTACTGTTCACATGTAACGTAAATATATCTACATGCGAAAGTCTCGACCGAGATCTTTAATACTAGAACAACATTGGCCTTTCAAGGTAAAACTTGATATATTCATAAAAGTATAGAAAAGAGATTCTCCCACAGGTGTGTGGGTGAGAAACAGATCTCAGAGGATGTGTGATATTATGGCAGTAAGGAAGTGCTTTCAGCGTCCTCTCCACAGATGTTCCATACAGCACGGCCCATCGCCACTAAACACAGTGTGTGAAATCATAGTCTGAGCTGTAGTATAACGTCCCAGAGGGGCTATTTTGGGCTCCCCCACTCAACCGCAGACAGGATAGACAGCTAGGTAGGGCAGGTTGGTGGGGCAGCCGATCAGGGTTCCTGGTGCCAATCTTACATCCGCTGAGAGCTGGCTCACTGCCCAAACCCTGAGATCATGATCAAACTCTGCCAAAACAGTTGAAGGGATTGAGCTTAATCCGTTATGAGAAGAATATGTTCTTGTTGTCATGAGGAACCTGTGATAAAATACTGACAGGTACTGCGGCATTCAAGCATTGCAAAGTCATAGCAAGTCAATACATAACATGGCAAATTTTCAGTCTACATACGGGTGATTATTTTGGCTGTGTATTTGTGTTTTGTTGTGTCTGGATTTTGTAACCTTCCCATGTGTGACTCCAGCATGCTGACTTTGGGCACTCTTCTGTAGCTCACAGAGCCATATGCTCAACTGTTTGTGTTGCCTGTCGCTGAACCCGAATGCTGTGGTGTCCTGCAGTTCCCTGACGGCTCCCAGGAGCTTCCTACAGCTCCATCCTGGGCGAGGGAGTGGAACATCTCACCCAAGGCCTGGCTGCTCTGTGGATGGCTCAGTGAGTTGCTGGCTCAGCTCTTGTTTCCAGTGGGCACGATGCCATCTCTGCATCTTCCATCAGGGGGCACACTCCATGCTCCTCACAACGGAGGCTACTCTGGAGCTTCTGAAAAGAGGTGTGAAGTGAGGGTGAGTCCTGGACTTCTTGGGTAATTAATCGAGCCAAGAGATAGACAAAGGATCACAGTACACCTGGTCAGAGCTAGACTGGACAGTGGACCAAAGCTGGACGGTGATGTGGTCCAGTGTTAGACAGGATCAATGCTAGACTGGACTGCAGTTCAGAGCCAGAACAGATTAGACCCTTTCTGAGCGCACGCTTTAGGTTCGAGTGTAGTAACAGCTTCATGTGCCCCTTGGCTTCTCCCGGACAGAAACGCAGAGGTGACTAGCGCTACAGTGCTAGCACCATACCAGACCTGTCTTCTTCCCCCACATACTGCCTGTTCATTAGAAGCTGAACCTGATTGGCCATTGCAGGAGTGCAGCAGCACACATGTCACTGGTCACGGGTCAGTCTGACGCCGTCACGCAACATCAGACAAAGACACGTCTGTTGTCGGCACAGGAGTCTGATTATCCGTTCACCGACCAAATACACGTCCGAATGAAACAGACCCATATGTGCAAGGCTGACACCAGCAACCCACAAAAGATGATTTAGTCAACATCACTGTCTCTGAACTCCTTCATGAAAACCATAATGAGAGGGAGCCCGTCTAAAATGCCTTTATGCAGTATAGGGGATTTACAGTCACTTCTGACATGTAGTTATTCTTTTATGAGTTATGACTCTAAAGGTATTTCTTTTTCTTTGTGTTTTCATATATAGCATGTTTTACTTTACATCTTGAGAGATGGTGATAACAACACAGGCCTGGTACCCAAGTACGAAGGATTCATAATGGGGTTTAATTTATTTAAAGTATTAGACTTTTCTCACTAACCATTTCAAACATAATTACTTGGGTATACAGTGTTTGACACAACACTATAACATGTCCATCCTAGCACTAGAGTGGTCTTAAAATAGCTCTTAGAGTCACACTCTGCAACAGTTTGGCTTCCTGTATTATTAAAAATAGAATAACATCACTGCTAGGGGCTGAAGGCCTTTAAAAACAGAGGTGAGGGTAAACTTCTGTGCTCAACATTAATTCCTTTATTCATACATTCATTAATTCAATGGGAACTGTGAACTAAACAGAATTTATTTTTAAACGAACTTTGCTCTCTTATCATTTGTTCTCTTTAATGAACCAAAGCTAGGTTTCAGCCACTTTGAATTAAATTTTCACTCAAAACCCTCTGAGGTTATCTTGTGTAAAGCAAATGAGAGAAAACATATGCTTGTCCTTTCCTCAAATTAGCCTAAGACAGGGGGAATGATGATTTATCTGTCTGTCTGTCTGTCTGTCTGTCTGTCTGTCTGTCTGTGTAGATGTAGTTCATGTCTCACTGTAGTACGCAGGGTTTCCATAGCAACAGGAGCTGCGCAAAGTGCGTATTATTTACTACAGTGACGTGGACAACATGGCCGCTAACGCTGTATCATAGCAACGCGAATAACAGAGCGAGTCGCTCCTCACCAGCTCCTCGCGCGGCGCACCGGCAATAAAATACTAATAAAATACTGTTAAAAATACTGTTAAAATACTGTTCAAATACTGTTTGTCATGTGAAAAATGTCTCAAGCTGAAAATTCGCAACAGCAAATGTTTGAAGCGGCTCCGTCTATTCAATCTAAAAACCCAGAGGAGAGAATCGCAGACCGTCGGCGCCGCATAGCTGCGCGAAATGAAGCCAAGACAAGGTAGTTACCCAACTAAATACCCCTACCTAACTACCCTTACCTAACTTCCCCTACCTAACTACCCCTACCTAACTACCCTTACCTAATTACCCCTACCTAACTACCCCTACCTAAATACCCTTACCTAACTACCCCTACCTAATAGGGATGTATATCTTCACCACTAAGCTAGATTCGATACACATCTCGATACACTGCCACCGGTGCGATATAACTGCGATACTCTGAAACCCCTTGTCGATACGATGCGATACAAATCACTCCTGTTCACGATATGATGCGATTAAAAAATGATTGGTAATGATATGACTTATTATATGAGGATTCGGTTTGATAAGTGATCATTCGATACAGTTAGTTGAGGTTTGAGGATGTATTGGCCTAACCCATCAGTTTTCTTAACTCAATAGCACAATTCTAGTTTACTCTCTATTAACATAGTGAATATTATGATCTGCAACATTACTGTCTGCTAGACTTACGAGGAGGTAGCGGCCGCAGAGATGTCCACACCGTGCCGTCTTTTCATGTGTGTCGCCAGGTTCGTTGTGCTACTAACGTATTTGCCCCACGGCATTGTTTGCAGATTGCGTGCGTCTTGTCAAGTTGACCACCTCACTTAAAAAACCCGAAATATTGCCACACGTTTGATTTGTGTGTCTTTTTTGGTGCATTAAATATCTTCGTCGTTGCCAGTGATGGCTAAGTTACCTTGAAAAAGTAATCCGATTACTGATTACTCCTTTTAAAAGTAACTTAGTTCCGTTACTGATTACTTGATTTTAAAAGTAACTACGTTAGATTACAAGTTACTTTAGTAGTTACATTCAGCAGCTAAATTAATTTTTCCAATACTCACTTCATTAGCTGCGCGAAATGAAGCCAAGACAAGGTAGTTACCCAACTACATACCCCTACCTAACTACCCTTACCTAACTACCCTTACCTAACTACCCCTACCTAACTGCCCTTACCTAACTGCCCTTACCTAACTGCCCTTACCTAATTACCCCAACCTAACTAACCAGGGTAACAACCCTTACCTAACTGCCCCTACCTAACTACTCTTACCTAACTGCCCTTACCTAACTACCCTTACCTAACTGCCCTTACCTAACTACCCCTACCTAACTACCCTTACCTAACTACCCCTACCTAACTACCCTTACCTAACTACCCCTACCTAACTGCCCTTACCTAATTACTCCTACCTAACTAACCAGGGTAACAACCCTTACCTAACTGCCCCTACCTAACTACCCCTACCTAACTGCCCTTACCTAACTGCCCCTACCTAACTGCCCTTACCTAACTGCCCTTACCTAATTACCCCTACCTAACTAACCAGGGTAACAACCCTTACCTAACTGCCCTTACCTAACTACCCCTACCTAACTACCCTTACCTAACTACCCCTACCTAACTACCCTTACCTAACTACCCCTACCTAACTGCCCTTATCTAATTACCCCTACCTAACTAACCAGGGTAACAACCCTTACCTAACTGCCCCTACCTAACTACCCCTACCTAACTGCCCTTACCTAACTACCCCTACCTAACTGCCCTTACCTAACTGCCCCTACCGAACTACCCTTACCTAACTGCCCTTACCTAACTACCCAGGGTAACTACCCTTACCTAACTACCCCTACCTAACTACCCTTACCTAACTAACCAGGGCAACTACCCTTACCTAACTACCCCTACCTAACTACCCTTACCTAACTAACCAAGGTAACTACCCTTACCTAACTGCCCTTACCTAACTACCCTTACCTAACTACCCAGGGTAACTACCCTTACCTAACTAACCAGGGTAACTACCCTTACCTAACTACCCCTACCTAACTACCCTTACCTAACTAACCAGGGCAACTACCCTTACCTAACTGCCCTTACTTAACTACCCTTACCTAACTACCCTTACCTAACTAACCAGGGTAACTACCCTTACATAACTACCCCTACCTAACTACCCTTACTTTACTATCCTTACCTAACTACCCAGGGTAACTACCCTTACCTAACTAACTAGTAGATTAGCCAGCTAGTTCACTAATTTCACTGCGGTCTCATAAATTAGCTGTAATTTTCGTTACCACCTCTCATGATGTGTTTTTAATTTTGATGGACGACCGAAGACAGGAAGCGGGGAGAAGTTCCCAGGACTTTGAAGAAGAAACTAAAGAAGTTCGGATGAGTCAGAAACAAGTGAAACAAAGTGAAAAGGTAGTTATGGAGTTTGGTTTAGCGGATGTTTTTCCCACCTAGTTTCATTCAACAAGACACGAGCTGCTAAATGATTTGTCACGTATAATGTTCATTCTCCAGCGTATGGCCAAGTTAGAAGGTGATGGAACAGAGTTCGTGACCAACATCCTAGTGGCAGCAGATTTCAGAGAGTCAAAGAGGAGAACAGAGATGGAGGAGGCACGCAGACTGAGGTACACACACACACACACACACACACACACACACACTTAACACATCTGTTATTATACATAATTCTGTGCTGTACAGGATTGAAAAGCTGGAAAATGAGGCAAAGTCCAGCCTGGAGAAGTTTGAGAACATCACACGGAAGTGGATCGTGGCTAAAGCCAAGGAGATTCCTCAGGACCTGAGAGACGCTCTCATTAGCCAAGAGAAGCTCTGTGGGCAGCTCCTCGAAGACAAGAACAAAGTTATCATTGAACTGCAGCAGGTACACATACACTCACACGCCATGCTAATGTTTAATAAAGGACCTACAACTACAAAGGACCTACAAAAATATACGTGAGTGTGTGTGTGTGTGTGTGTGTGTGTGTGTGTGTGTGTGTGTGTGTGTGTGTAGGAGCTGAAAGCAAGCGATGACCGCTATGTAAAAGACCTGAGAAAGCAAGCCGAAGAGGTAGACCTAATGATCGAACGGATGCAGGAGCAGGTCAAGTCCCTGAGGAAGTCCTACGGTGAAGAGCTTGACCTCACAGAGGTGTGGT
The DNA here is from genome assembly GCF_052324685.1 of Brachyhypopomus gauderio. Lineage (NCBI taxonomy): Eukaryota > Metazoa > Chordata > Actinopteri > Gymnotiformes > Hypopomidae > Brachyhypopomus > Brachyhypopomus gauderio. Next base: position 47,808 of record NC_135219.1, read on the forward strand.
AATGCCCTCTTGGGCCTGGAGCAGCACAAACGTGTCCTGCTGCAATCTCTCATACGAGCCGACCGCCATGTGCACCCTCATCACTCTCAGCTTTGTTGCAAATGACCCTCTAAAAAGCTTTGCATGAAACAAGAAGCGAGACAAGTTAAGAAGCGGCAGAATTGTGGGACAGGATTTTCCTTCCAAAACAGGAATGTTCACTTCATGTTTTATTGGCGCATTGTCACAGTAATAGTTATTATGATTGGTTGAGACGTTTAACCCTTACCACTCCATGTGCTGCTTTGCTCCTACCAGTTGGGTGATGTGTTGGTTGAATAGACTGCAAAGCATTACCTAATATGGTCATATATAGAGCGTATCACAACACCCAGCTGTAGACTCTGAGGGTTTATTTGCTTGGGTTCCTGATGGTGCTGCAGGACACCTACGATGAGGAGCGCAGGACTCTGGTCGCAGGCAACAGGACGAAGTGGGAGCAGCAGAGGCAGGCGCGGAGTGACAGAGAGGTAAGGGGGCGTGGCCTTAGCCAGGACCAGGGCCTTTTGTTCTGGGACTGATATGAGAACAGACACAGAGTGTTATTATTATAATGAAGAAGGTGGGAACACAGTACAGCTGCGCACGTGTGTTCTCACGTGTTTGTACTTGTGCTGAAATTAGTTAGTTGGACATCATGACATCATATTTCAGTATTGGCAGGATTGTCGCCTACGTAGTGTGTGTGTGTGTGTGTGTGTGCATACAGCTGGACCTCCTACTGCAGAGGATGCAGCGGGTGGAGGAGTACGAGCTCATGCTACAGCGGCTGCGGGTGGATGACACAGAGGAATACAACACCATCAAGGCCAAACTGGAGACGGATGTGCAGGTGTGGGGGGGGGTCACAGGTTAAGCGGAGGGTCACAGGTTAATTAATTGATGTGAGATGGGATGATGTAAACATGAAAAATTTATCAGGCCCAGAAATTTATCAGAAATGCACAAAGACAAAGCATTATTCCCAGGTCACGGATTATTCTGTGGGTGTGTGTGTGTGTGTGTGTGTGTGTACTTCATGCATACGTATAGATACTTGAGCAACAGTTGCAGAATATGAAGGCCACCTACCAGCTGAATCAGGAGAAACTGGAGTATAACTCCCACGTGTTGAAGAAACGTGGTGAAGAGAGCACCAGTGTTAAGAATCAGCAGAAGAGAAAGATCACAAGGTCCTGCTCCTGTCTCACCCTTAAAACCCTAACTTAACCCCTAACTTCCTGTTAAAACCCTAACTTAAACCCTAACTTCCTGTTAAAAACCCAACTTAAACCTGAGGTCAACCTTTTCCAAACACTGCCATAGAGGGCTTAAAGCCAGAAGATCAGACATCACAGTATATACCCTGAAATAGATGTTTCATTTGATCTTACTTTCACAAAAGACTAACTAATTTACCTTCTGGTACTCTTTTGATGTATTCAGTACAGCATCTAAGGCAACAGGATACACAGAAGTACGTTATCATTCTTAAAGTAAAACTCATAGATGTCATTTTCATTTCAGAATGTTGGACATCCTCAACAATCTGAAGATCAAATGCTCCAATCAGGAGAAGCAGTCTCGTGAGGAGAACCAATCACTGACTGACGACTACAAGCGCATCGTGCAGCAGTACAAAGACGTGCAGAGGAAGATGAGGTAAATAAACATGCCCACACACACACACACCCAGATATGTAGCCACACAAATGGCCCTCCTCGTGTCCTGGTGTTTACAACGTGCATCACCGTTGTCCACTTGGGCGAAGGCACTTCGCGGCGGTCGATGCCAAGCGCTTCGAGGACGTGTGGCTCATGAACGAAGACGAGGCCAAGGCCCTGATGAGGAAGGCCCTGGAGACCGACCGTCTCATTCACGAGCAGCAGCTGGGACTGGCCTGGACACCCCCGCCCCTGAGCGTGATGGAACGGTCCGGGCCTGTGCAGCCACGGAGCAGGGCGGAGACAACAGCCCGGCAGGCCGCGGCACAAGCCCTGATGGGCAGAGAGGCCGGGAAAGATGAGCAGGAAGAGGAAGAGGAGAGAGAGGGGGACGCTGGGGAGGACCCTGGGCGTCCAGAGACCAGCGGGGACAGAGTGGACAAGAAGACATTGAAGAAATTGCTGGAGCTGTTATGTGATGAAACGGTGAGGCCTGTGTGTGTGTGTGTGTGTGTGTGTGTGTGTGTGTGTGTGTGTGTGTGCTCGAGAAATTAAAGGTTTCATAAGTTTTCAGTACAGTGTATTATCTGAGTGTAGATTTTCACAGAAATGTTTTTGGTTTTGTTGTTTTTTTTCTGTGTGTGTGTGTGTGTGTGTGTGTCAGGGCTTTCTGATTGAAAGCAAGCTGTTGAAGCTCCTGTGCCCTCTGCAGAAGGAGGAGCAGAGCCTCATGAAGCTCGACTCCATCTTCACTGTGAGCCAAACAACTGGTCCACCTCAAATAGCCCACAATAACCTGTCCCTGTACTCAGTTAGGCGCCCTCTACTGGGCCATGCATGCCAGTGTCAGCTGTGCTCTTCAAGGCTGGTGTAAGTACAGGTAGATTGATCTAAATGATGTATAAATTATTGCAGGCACTGGGTATCGACAGTGAAGAGGATGTGAATAAAATGGCAGATTTCTTAATGAAATATAAAGACCAGCATAAGAACCAAGCAGAGGTGAGAGAAACCTCCTAGTTCATCTGGTTCTGTAGCCGTTTGGCATCGTTAGCTGGTCTCTACACCACCACTGCTGTTTCCTAGCAGGACGGTTTGGTGAGGAACCATGGTGAGTCAGTAGAGGAGAAGGAGACCAATCTCATCCACCCAAACGATGTGCTGAGGGCTCTCCGATCCTTCACAGCTCTGTACTGTAAACCCAAGTGTGTGCGTGTGTGTGTGTGTATATCTACACAAATATTTGTATAGTTAGACCCTGACAGTTATTGCTCTGTGACAGAGACGCCTCATCCCGGCAGCTGAGCACTGAGCTGGAGTTTGGAGGGAGGGATGACTCGGAGGATGGAGAATACTGGGAGAGCCTCGCCACCATCATCCCTGAGACCAAGCTCAGAGTCTGGAGTGCGCTGGAGGCAGCCCTGGAGAAGTACCAGTGAGTGGGACGGCCCGGCCCCAGGGAACCGCTGTCCAAACCGAGTCAGCCCTTTTCTTGTGTCCGAGAACCAGTTCTCAGACCGCGTTGTTCATGGCTTCAAGCTTAAATTTGAGCAAACGTCTTCTCGTGTACAAGATTTCGTTTATGTTGTGTTGAATAAACATGATTGTTTTCACAGTTTTGTACTGACTGACAGATCCAAACTTGTGACTGAAACAAGGCGTCTCAAACAGCAGAACTCGGAGCTCAAGACGCTTCTGCACCAATATCTCAATTCAAAGGTGTGTGTGTGTGTGTGTGTGTGTGTGTGTGTGTGTGTGTGTGTGTGTGTGCGTGTGTGTGTGTGTGTAATATATTGCCTGCTTTATTCTCTCCTATATTTTCAGTCACTAGATAATCTCACATCACATCTGCTGATAGGTCAATGCTGAACTGGAGATTCCACCTTCCCAGATGATGACGTTGTCCCCTGACCCCTGACCCCTGAGTAAGGCGGCCCCACTTGGCCATTCAGGAGTGATGACATGAATTCCTTAAACAGACTGAAGATTCACTGTTGCATTGTCAGATTCTAGATGTGACAGATATTACATAAATCATTTGCAAAACGTGTTTAAATATGTTTATGTGATGCTTGTTGATTGGTCTGACATAATAGAGTAACATGACCAAAGTAAACTCGGCAGTTAATAACTAATGCTAGTATTTCGATTTGAAATGATGTATTAAACTTTCATGTAGGCAGCGGAATGTGTTGTGGTGGCTTAAGTGCTGCAAAAGTTTAGGGACTTTTGTCCTAGAAATGTTTGAAGGGTGTAATTTTTTTAAAGGCATAAAATTTCACTTTGTTTTCAAAAACGAGTCATGCTGCCATATTTTGTCCTCATTTGCATGATGTTAACGAACAAAAAAGAATTGCATAAAAATTTCCACCTGAACATTTCTGACCATAAATTTCCTGTCAAGAAACGGGGCTGGACTGGATTATTTTTCTCTAACAATGTTTGTTCACTTTTGAACTGTTGAGACAGTAAAAGATAACTGAAATATGAATGTAAACAAAAAAATATATAAAAGAAGGATTCAGAGCCTTGGTATTTCTAACAGAGAGAAAAATGAAGAAACGAGATGGCAGACATGTAGAGTGAGAGAAAGGGAGGGTGTGAGAATTCTGAAAGAGAAGATAAGTGTTGGGGGGGTCAACCGAAATTATATCTGAGCATTTCAGAGAACAGGTCTTGTCATTAACAATTTCAGGTATTAGCTTTCAGAAAGACATTATATTAAGTATTATAATAAACTGCTGGCACAAAGAAGGGATACAAAATTCTCATACACCAAACTTTATTATGAATTATTCCACATATCTACACATGAATTAGTAATATAATGAATGCACTCAGAAAGATAAGAGATATATACAGCCCAAACTACAGGAAAACATGGACACTGTAAAAGGAGATAATTTGGAAAATAACAGAAGAATCTTGTTACTCAATCTCAATCTCGCTCATGATGAGAGATATCTTCCAACTGTATCTCATTGCCACACCCCCTTTTCTCGCTACTTATAGGCCTGCCTCACTCTTCCGGGTTGCGATGTATTGCCAACTGTAGCGTACCGAGCGTTCTCTATCTGCGATTGCCTCTCCGTGTATTGATCTCTGCTTCCCTCCTAGACCACATCCCCTGCCTAGCCCTCTTGTACCTCCAGGACTCTGTTTCATCGGCGTGACCCTGGACCAGCCCGACATTACGTTCAACACAGCTGCGTTTAGTGTGACTGACTGGGTTTGGTGTTATGCGTCCTGTGTTGCTATTTCTCATTTAATAAAAGCAACGTTGTTCTGCATCTGGATCCTCTGCCTGGTTTATGCGTTACACTTGTACATAATCAACAATAAACAAGCACACGGAAAACCATCTTCACACACGCTACATCAACGTTTACTCTTTTGTTAATGTACCAGTTTTGTGGTCCTTGCTGTTTGGTGTTTCAACATCACTGTCTTGTTTACATACCGTCACCCAGAATGTTACCCAGAAAAGCCAGTTCATGAAACATAGGATTAAATCAAATTGGTCCAGTCATTCCTCAGTAATACGTGTTGTTCATTAGATGATGACATAATCTATGGACATCTAGGGTGTCTAGAATGGTCATGTCTGTACCTCACCATGGACTGCAGGGTGTCTAGAATGATCGTGTCTGTACCTCACCATGGACTGCAGGGTGTCTAGAATGATCGTGTCTGTATCTCACCATGGACTGCAGGGTGTCTAGAATGATCGTGTCCAGGGCCGGCGCTAGGGGGGGGCAGAGGGGGGCATTGCCCCCCCAAATTGTGTCTTTGCCCCCCCAAGCACAATGCAAGCAACGGCTTTTTTTTATTACCTCTGAACCAATCACAAAAATGCATTTTGCTTTACAGCGTGAAGATATTTCCTTGCTTATTCCTGATTGGCTCTTTGAGTCATATAAAAATCGGCAGACCGCCCCAAACGGTTCAGTTCGGCAGTATATGTTCTGTTAGTGTGAGTGAAAGACAGGTATACTGGTAAACACTCTTCTGAGTTTAAACTGACTTCCACATGGTAATATTTGCTTAACTGTGGTTTTTCGTTGCTTTAATGTTACTCACCTCTTACATAGGTGTTGCTTAAATTATTTTATTAGCCGTTAGCGGTTAGGGTAACTTGGTTCTCCTAAACCTGCGCGAACGGCGGAAGCGTTTAAATACTTGCCGCGCAGTGTTGTCCGAAACGATATGTGGTAATAAAAAACAGGGGAATGAACATTTACCTGACGAATTTTAATGTTGCTTTTTCAGATTTGAAAAGTGCTGGAATTTAGGCTAAAGTACTTGAAAATGTTGATATTGTAACTACTTCGTTTCACAACAAATATCTGTCTGACTGAACAGTTCTCTTGTATTACGTTAACAAATACGAGCCTCTTGTAATTCCAGGATGAAACATGAGAGAACGTGAAGACGTTAAGATTGGGCGTTTTGAAAGTGTGATTTAAAAAGCGAATTATTTTGAGTATATGTATAAATATTTAACTTAATTAAGTTTAACGTGTTGAGAAATATTGAACTGGACCTTTAAAGTGAGGTACAAGCGCTTTAATTCCACCTTGTATAGGTGTATGCAGAGCCGTAGAAAGAGAGAGTTGCGACACTCTGTGATCTCGCCGCTCAGAGGTCACGTGGTTCATGGAGGACCGTATAGTTCCAATCAAACACGAACAACTCTCTCTTTCTACGGCTCTGGGTGTATGAACCCGGCAAACATGACATTGTTCATTGCGCTGAGGCGCGGCGCGCGCGAAGTTGCAAAATTCGAGAGGTGCACGACACCGCGCGAGGCTGCTCTTTCCCCCGTGCAAGCCGTCGCGGCTCATGGTTTAAACCACATATGTCAAAGTCAAGGCCCGCGAGCCAGATCCGGCCCGCGAATTGATTATCTATGGCCCCCTGGATGATATTGAATTACTATTAGAACCGGCCCGCAGGCCACAGCCGTCCGATGGTGTTTTGTACGCAAACACTACATTCCCCACAATGCAACGGTAGCCCGCGAAGTCACTGCAGCGCGAAGCGTCGCGAGGGTCCGCGCGGCGAAAATGACGTAATCGCAGTGGCTCCGCCAGCGCAATGAACAAAAGTCATGTTTGCAGGGTTCATACACCTTTTAAAGGTGGAATTCAAGCACTTGTACGTCACTTTAAAGGTCCATTTCAATATTTTCCAGCACGTTAAACTTAAATATGTTAAATATTTATACATATACTCGAAATGATTCGAAATAATTCGCTTTTTATTCACATTATTTAATGGTTGTTTATTTTCCCCAATCTTAACGTCTTCACGTTCTCATGTTTCGTCCTGGAATTACAAGAGGCTCGTATTTGTTAACCTAATACAAGAGAACTGTTCAGTCAGACAGATATTTGTTGTGAAACGAAGTAGTTACAATTCAAAACATTTTCAAGTACTTTAGCCTAAATTGCAGCACTTTTCAAACCTGCAACACAAAGCAACATTAAAATTCGGAGTCGCGCACTATGGTCACTCGCGAAAGTATAAACCTAAATCAGCAGTCAGAGCAGACATCAACGTTCAGCTATCCCCCTTCTCAAAAATGACTAAACGTAAGGTGGACACTGAGAACGGGTTTCAAGCCAGGTGGGAGGCAGAGTACATGTTCACGGAGGTAAAAGGTAAACCTGTGTGTCTTCTGTGTGTCTTCATGTGATTTTTCTTTGAAGGAAGTTTGCTTTTATCTGTTTGCCTGTTGAAAAATGTTTTCACTTGAAATTACTGACAGATCCATAAGAAAATAGTGCTTTATTCATTTAAACATTAAATAATATACACTGTGTTAGGTCTTGGTTCAATAGGCTATGTGCAATCATTTCAATATGTTTTAATAAACATTGAACCAGTCCGGCCCTCGGCTTGTAGCAAATTAGTTTTTTTGGCCCTTTGTGTTTTTGACTTTGACATACCTGGTTTAAACGATTCCTCGCCATCACAGCCAGTATTGTTATACTGTGCATAAATACCGCATTGTACCAGTACGTTTCATAACATCAATAAAAACTTCAATACTTTACCAGATTTTTTACCATTAAAGTGCAGTAGATAGATTTCTTATTTTATGTACTTTCATATTTTTTTCTTTTTCAAAATAGAAATGTGACGAATACTCCCTTTTATAACAGAATTTGTATTCTTTTGTTTTCTTTATATTTTAATTTCCCAGTAATATAAATATTCTCACTCATTCCTATTTCCATGTTTGAATATTCTCAGTCTGTGTATAGGTACATTTGTCAGCCTTTCAAGAAATAGAGTTGTTCTATTAGTAATGGCAGTATTGAAATGAAATACAATTAGATAATCTTTGTTCTCCATTTACATAATCAACATGTATTTTTTAATCATTGTGTTTTAAGTTTTAAGTTCGAAAATGTGCATTTTTATTTCTTTACCTAATACATCACTTTACGCCAGTATCAATAGTCATCATTCATGCACAAATCAAGCCTTGAATATATTTCTGGCTTCATAAACATGACTATCAACATGCCCCCTCATTATGTTTTACTGCCCCCCCAAGCAAAGCAGTCCAGAACCGGGGCTGATCATGTCTGTACCTCACCATGGTTTCTTTAAACATTGTTAACTGCAGTACCTTGAGATAGGAGATAGGACACAAACGCTAAGAGGAGGGATGTTTATTAGGGGAAAATCCATAATCATAGTTGTTGGAAGAGTCTAGGGTTGAATTTCCAGCGATGTCAGGAAACAAAACAAAACCAGAATCCATGGCAAATGTAAGAAAACGAAACATGAACTAAACATGGAAACCAGATAATGGAACATACGGGGAAACAAAGAAGAAGGAAGTGTAAAAGATGGAGCTAAACCCCCAAAACACAACAGAATACATCCAACAATGACCAGGAACGAGACAGAGAGAAACACAGGCTTTGAATACACAGGCTAACAAGTGAGAAATGAGGAGGTGAAATAAAGAAGGGGCAGAGAGTACAAACAAGGGAAGGATACACAAGAAATGAAGCCAAAACCAAGGGGACCAAAATGCTAGCGGAGGGGAAACACTATAAGGACCTCCAACAGGAAGGGGAAACACTATAAGGACCTCCAACAGGAAGGGGAAACACTATAAGGACCTCCAACAGGAAGGCGTATTCTCAAATGGTTATTTAGCAACATTTGTTTCTTTGCAGGCCTCATTCTCCCCTCCAGGTTAGCATAGGTCATCCAGGCTAAACAGAAGATCAGTACAAGTATGTGGTTTTTCCAGACGGTACATACACATGAGGTCATTGTCTCCCTCTAGCAGGAACAGAGGCTACAGCTGCAAGGCGGAGGGGCGGGGCTTGTATACACAGGCGGGGCCTTATGATGATGACGAGGAGGAGATTCTAATCCTGAAACTCAGGCTCAGGTATGGTTGGGTTGAAAGGTTGTTGCAAAGGCTCATGAACAGGGGCCTCTCAACATTAGGGGCTGATGGGGCCCGGCCCCACCAGACATCAGACAAACATCCGTACAAGCCAGAAGGTCTCCTAGCGGTCTTCGTTTGGTGAGCACGGGGCTGGCACGTCACCGTTAAGTCTAACCAAGTGAGCAATTGAAAACACTGTGGACATGTTGAACACACTTCCAATAATGAGCTGCGATGCACAATCGTGTTTAATTCAGGAAATGGTAAAAAGCACTCCACCAATCAAAAGTGGTTCAAGAGGGAAACACGAGTAGATTCACCACCTTCTTTTTCAGCCATCACGGCTGACCGGCACTTCACATCCAGTCCTCCGAGTTACTTCTCTGTGCATGTGCAGATAAAAACTACGAACAAATATAGACTAAGGAGAGATCGATTTTTGCTGCTGTAGCATGATTTAGTTATCAACACAAAACACTACCATTCAGCTCTCATCTCAGTGAAAGTTATAAATGTGTCACGTATTGATATAACTGGCAGCTTTCAACATGGTCTAGTTAGTGCTCTGTGTCTTGGGTTGGGTCTGTAACATGTGGCCTCTTTTATGTCGGTTGTGACAGATCTTTCACCTTGGTGAAATCTAGCACAGCATTGTGCACTTAATCTCACATTTTTTGTCAGCCTCAATGCGTTTTACTGTATTGTAATATATACTGTCTGACAGTAAGGGGAGAAATTTCCATATGTAATTGTACGTTGTCCCAGGTGCATAATTGCTCTCAAATCCTAAGATTAAATACTCCCAGTTTATCACACGGTTCAAGCACTGCAGTTATTTAGTGTAAAAGTGACAGGAGTGGGAGGGTGTGAAAATATAAATGATCAGATACACGAGAAGCTACATTTTGCATTAGGGACTTAAAAAAAAAACTTGAATGTGGTAAAAACAGCATAAATTTTTCAAACTTGTAATGGTAGACCTGAAACGTTTTAAAACCCGATCTGATCCGTTCAATCGCAAAACTTGGATTACTCTTTCCCGTACCCACACTCACTCACTCCACTCTCTCTTTCTCTCTCTCTCTCTCTTCCCCTCTTTCTCACCACCCTTCTCACTCTCTCTTGCTCTGTCTTTCTCTCTTTGTCTCTGTCTCACCACACTGATATACACATATTTTTTAGCCCTTTGACAACTCCCCTGTTAATTTATATTGCTCTTTTTTCTGTATCTCTTGGACTGTGCGATTGGAACTGGATGCACACTAACTCCGATTATTTCGTGAAAAACTGAGTGCTGGTGGCGTCATGCAAGGATTGGAATTGATGATACTCACGAGGACAGATGACCTGCATTTCTTAATTAAACTCGTACCGTAGCTGGAATCTGAGCACTTTATCATCATGCTCTTCCACTTGGGAAAGGTTATTTTAACATTTATATGTGTATTTTCTCATATTAATGGTTTTCGTTTATTAAACGTTTGCATGTGTCATACTGTCATCCAAGACGTGTAGAAGATACACAAGTAAAAAACTACTTGTTCCTGTACACCATCTGAAATGCGGGAGACACCGAGGACTTGTTTTGCCGGCTGTAATGCATCGGTGGGAAGTGAAGTAACAGAGATCGTGGTAAACATAGGCGGTGTGAAACAAGTTCTCTATGTTGAAGCGTTGAATCGCTACCCCGAGACACGATTGGCTGAGCTGGCCAACTGTTCATCAGGTAATGCCAGTGACCTGTCGGATCTGTGTGATGACTATGATGTGCGGAAGGGTGAATTTTACTTCGACAGAGACCCAGATGTTTTTAAATGCATCATAGAGTTATATTACTACGGAGAAGTGCACATGAAGAAAGGGATTTGCCCCGAGTGCTTTAAGAAGGAAATGGAGTTCTGGGGAGTTGACGTGGACTTCCTCGATGAATGTTGTAAAGGGAATTTGAAGGAAGTGGAGGAGGAACTGGCACAAATAGCTAAGAAAGTGCGCACGATTCTGCACAACGATGAGGGAACCGCGTCAGCCAGCATGGGCAAACGGTGCCAGCTGTTCCTGTGGAAGCTCATGGAGAAGCCCGAGTCCTCCTATCTGGCACGTGTGGTCACCATCCTGTCCTTTGTGTTCAGCATCCTCTCCTCCGTGGTCATGTGTGTGAGCACCATTCCTGAGCTGCACACTCACGACTCCGGGGGCCAAGAGGTGGAGAATCCAACCCTACAGTACATCGAGATGGTGTGCATCATCTGGTTCACAGCCGAGTACGTGCTGCGTCTGGCCTCGGCACCCAACAAGGTGCGTTTTGTCTTCTCCTTCATGAACATGGTGGACTTCCTCACCATCATGCCCTTCTATCTGATGTTGGTACTGATCAACCTGGGCACGGCCGTGACGGAGCTGGCCAGCGTGCAGCATGCCGTCCAGGCGCTACGGGTCATGCGAATAGTGAGGATCTTCAAGCTGGCGCGGCACTCAGAGGGTCTTCACACACTGACGTACGCTCTGAAGAGCAGCCTGAAGGAGCTTCTTCTGCTACTCATATACATGGGCATGGGCATCTTCCTGTTCTCGGTGGTGGGCTACGCCCTGGAGCAGAGCCACCCGGACACCCTGTTCACCAGCTTCTCCCAGTCCTTCTGGTGGGCCATCATCACCATGACAATGGTGGGCTACGGCGACGTCTACCCCAAGACCACCCTGGGCAGGTGCAACGCTGCCGTCAGCTTCCTGTGTGGGATCATCGCCATAGCGCTGCCCATGCATCTAATCATAAACAGGTTTGTGATCTTCTACAGCAAGCAGCGCTTGCTTGACGTCGCCGCCAAGCACGAGATCGAACTGCTGGAGTTGCGCTCAAAGGAGGACCAGGTAATAACTAACCAGAGGACCGAGGAGCCCAGTGGCCCTTCTGCCCCGGTGTGGGACGAAGCCAGTCAGATTCCACAGAGCGGTACCTCCATTCCACTCCAGGACGGGGGACCGAGGCCCACCCATTCAGATATGCAACCAGAACTAAGGTAGAATATACCAGACCATTAAATGTCATCATGGAACTATGTTAATATATTATCGTATTTGTGTCTCATCGTTTTGGACCTGTGTTTGGATCAGAGTATTCTAGGCAAATTAAAACATTTATTTTAATTACAGCTTATAGATACAGCTGTATTTATTTGAATATCCAATAATGATGCCTGTCATATTAAAAGTATTTTAATACATCCTGAAAGAAATTGAATTCAACTGAAGCTGAACTAAACTGCCAGAAGTAGGGAACAATTGTACCCTGAAATGACAAACTCACCTGTTGAACAGAGTAACATATAGCTAAGGCTACTGAGCAGCTCCTGTCCTGAGGGACCAGAGTTCAGTGCATTTATATGTTTTCCCTGCTCAAACCCACCTGCTTCAACTCATCAGTTCTTTACCAACATAAGTGGGTGAGCCGTGGACTCACTAAAACTGTGCTGGACTCAGCTTAATTGTCAAGAACAAGAATTTGCTAAAATTTGCTAAAATCTGAATTCAGCAGGTATTACATATACTAATAATGTAAATGTCTGTCCAACTCACAAGTTTAAATATTGCTGTTCACTGTAATAAACAATTTATTTATCTGTATATCTTGCACATTCCAGCAAAGCTCTTTGACTAAATACGTTTCTGCACAGACGTTTACAAACATCTGAGATGTGTGACGTGTGTGTGCAGATTGAAGAGGAGAGGTTCAGGTTTGCAGCAGAGCTCTGAGCATCCGTCTCCTGACCGTCTATCAGACTTTGTCAGACAACAGGGGGGACAAGGAGTTGGACATGTGTGCTAGGAGCCTGATGGAGAGTAACTGTGTGTGTGTGTGTGTGTGTGTGTGTGTGTGTGTGAGTGTGTGTGTGTGTGTGTGTGTGTGTGTGTGTGTGTGTGTGTGTGTGTGTGTGTGTGTGTGTGTGAGTGTGTGTGTGTGTGTGTGAGTGTGTGTGTGTGTGTGTGTGTGTGTGTGTGAGTGTGTGTGTGTGTGTGTGTGTGTGTGTCTGTGTGTCTGTGTGTGTGTGTGTGTGTGTGTGTGTGTGTGTGTGTGTGTGAGTGTGTGTGTGTGTGTGTGTGTGTGTGTGTGTGTGTGTGTGTGTGTGTGTGTGTGTGTGTGTGTGTGAGTGTGTGTGTGTGTGTGTGTGTGTGTGTGTGTGTGTGTGTGTGTGTTCTAATAGTTATTTTCATTTGTCATTCCAAAGCACATTTCATGGACAGTCTGTCTCCTCCTCCTTCAGCTGAGAAGAACGAACAGCACACCTCATACTCATACACCCAGCAGTCTGTCTGGATCTCTCTGTCTTAATTACATATCGATCAGTATTGGACTCAGTGTAGATTTCATTTCAAACAAATAAGAAATGAAGAAAACAAATATTGGGGGTTGGTTGGTCCCCCTCCCTCCCAGGACATCCAAAACGCGTCTATGATTGGGTCGCTATTTTGGCACACATAACTGTGATCAGGGCAGTGTCCACAACTCTCCACTTACCACAGACGCCACATTGGATATAAAGTCCATCTTTGTCCTTATCTATAAATACAAGACATTTATCTGAATCCGGAATCATTTCTGAGAAGCAAAACCATAGATTTGAAATGGTTTTTGTCTTTCATGCTTCTGTGGTCAATCCCAGTCCTAGAGAACCCTACACCTGCACAATTGTGTGTGTGTGTTTCCTATTTTCCTATACACAAGCCCAGACTAGGTTTTTAGCTTACACAGGTCTGTTAAGACCTTTATGTTAAGTTAAATTACATGTATGTTGATTCAACAAACAATTAATATTGATATCCACCACACTTTAATAAAATTTAATAAATAATGATTATGCACACAATCACCCTGTTCTTAGAGATGTCAATCATATGTGTAACAAAAAGACTCTATCCAAACGTGAAGTGTGTGGAGACAGCTGATCTGGGATAACTAAATTATTAAAACCCAATGACCACACCAAGATGTGCAGATACATTTAACTGCTTGTTGAGACAATGGTTGCTGTTATAATTTAAATGAGAGTCAGCGGATAATAACGAGGTTTATAAAAGCTGTCTCCCTCTGCTGTCTTCTACACGGTAATGCAGGTGTAGAAAGAGCAGTTTACAACACAGTGAACATTAGAGCTAATCTGCTGGATGAAAATTCGACACTTGAGGATCAGGTGATTCAGAGTTGCGACTGATACCGTGTTCTGTGGCCACTTGGTGTTAGCCAATGAGAAAACTGGACAGGAAGTATGTCTGCTGTACTGTTGAAACTAAAGTTGGGCTTCATAACATATTACAGTATCGGCTGTGGCGTTGACCTAATATTAGCAACACTGGAATATTCAAATACATACGCTGCAGGATTAAACCTGATATTTAGTACTGCCAAAAATCAGTGCAAAACTATTATTGGCCAGTGATTGAGTGTGTGTGTGTGTGTGTGTGTGTGTGTGTGTGTGTGTGTGTGTGTGTGTGTGTGTGTGTGTGTGTGTGTGTGTGTGTGTGTGTGTGTACGTGTGCACATATACATGTGTGGGGTGATTTGTGTGCTGATGTGTGCTGGGAGTTTGTGTCTACTGCAGAGGATGCAGCGGGTGGAGGAGTACGAGCTCATGCTCCAGCGGCTGCGGGTGGATGACACAGAGGAATACAACACCATCAAGGCCAAACTGGAGACGGATGTGCAGGTGTGCTATGCTACACGGGTGACGGTGCAGCGGAGAAGCCCTACAGGTTACAGAGTTCATGTGAAATTAACCGACGTAGGCGTGAGGAAGTGATCAGACTTGGAGAGACGCATTACGAGATCAAGTTGTTGTCTGTTGTTGTTGAATTGTTGTCTGTGATTATTCTGTGTGTGAAGATGAAGACCACCTGCCAGCTCAATCAGGAGAAACTGGAGAACAACTTTATTCCAGAATGTTGGACATCCTCAACAACCTGAAGATCAAATGCTCCAATCAGGAGAACCAGTTTTGTGAGGCGAACCAATCATAAACATGAGGAAAACAGGCACACCTGCAGACACATGTGCCCAGATATGTGCCCACACAAATGTGTCCTGGCATGTACAACACACATCACTGTTGTTCACATGTTCACTTGAGTGAAGTCACTTTGGGATGGTCAACACTATGTGCTTTGAGAACATGTGGCTAACGAGTCATTGACCAGCAGATGGTCCATGACCAGCAGCTGGTCCTGGCCTGGACAGAGCAGTCTGGTCCTGGACGGCTCAATGGCAGAATGAGTGTAGTTAATCATCTGTAGGGCAGAGGCATTTGGGACAGGTGATTAAAACTGGCCACATCCACACCTCATTTTGTGCAGTCTTCTTAAACTGGTCTTCTCTCTCAGTAGGGTTGCCAATTGTCATGTTGAAGATGACGCCATCTTAAACACATAGAGCTTGGTGGGCATGAAGAGTCTGTGTAGTGTGACCACAAAGTGCTCGGGTAGCTCAACTGCTACTACTGTCCTTCACTGAACAACAGCTTCTGTCGGTAATGCAGCTGGACTGTGAAGAAGTGCAGCGAGATGAAGCCCTGAGCCCCCAGGTTGGTTTTTTCTTTGCATATGCACACCAACTCAGGGTCAAATACAGGTGATGACTGATGAGCCCAGGAATTACAACCATCAGGCCCGTTGACAGTCTTGCTGGGACCCGGGACAAGAAAGTTTCATGTACGGGGGTGTATGCACTTAATGGAAAATATGGAATGGAAAACATATATATTAATGGAAAACATATATTTTAGCCATTGAGCTTTTTTTGAGTACAGAATTTTATATTAATGAAAGATTTCAAGATTATTTAAAATTATAGACTTTAAATAAAAATAAATTGCTGGGCTCTTTGATGGGCCCCCCTGGCCCTGGGGCCCGGGACAACAGACCCGGTTGTCTCCCCCTGTCGACGGGGCTGATAACCATGGTAATTAATCTGGTGCAGTGGTGGACGAAGTACACAAACCAGGGTTGCCAACTCTCACGCATTGAGCGTGAGACACACGCATACTTCACACGCTCTCACGCCACACTTCCGATTTCTCACACCGAACAAAAATCTAGTTTATTTACCTCTGATCCATATCTATGATTCAATGAGTTACTAGTTTGCTCTGGCGCCAACCACTGGCAATCGATAGATCGCAATATAATACTTAAACCCCCCCCCACCCCCCCTTAAAGGTTCAAATCTCACTCCAGGTGATCTTGAAAAGTTGGCAACCCTGCACAAGCCATTTTCATTTAGTCCCCAGAGGAGCAGACAAAGATTCTGATCACTCATGAGTTTTTATCTGACCTCAGATCAGACCCACTTTATTAATAAACATCTTTGACCTTTAAAGCAAAGAATGAAAGTTGTTCCATCATGGCTGATCTAAATTCAGTCCATCATGTGAGCTAACCTGACCGTCCTGACCATTAACATCTGGATGTTTCAGTGTCCACATTCTGTCCACGTCTCTCTCCTAAAGGGAAAAGACACCAGAAATTACAATAAGGTTCATATACATGATATTAGTTTGTAACGTTTAATAGTGTATGTACACTTCTGCATTTCCATGTAGTGCACTGTGTCTTATTGGTTTTAGAAGAAAATGGAAAAAAACAAATGTAAACAAACTGAAAGTGAACGAACGGTTCAAACACCCACAAATGGCATGGAAACATATTGCCCTCCGTGTGTGTGCAAGAGAGAGAGAGATTGAGTGTGTGTGTGTGAGTGAGAGAGAAAGAGAGAGAGAGAGAGAGAGAGTGTGTGTGTGTATGTTTGTGTATGTTTGTGTGTGTGTGTGTGTGTGTTTGTGTGTGTACTTGTGTGTTTGTGTGTGTGTGTGTGTGTACTTGTTTGTGTGTGTACTTGTGTGTTTGTGTGTGTGTGTGTACACTACCTCTGTGTTTCCAATGGATGAATGCCTCTATCCCGAGTATGCAGAGTATTAAAACCATCAAGATGCTGAGAACTGTGTGAACACACACAATTAGACTGGATAGAGGGTCTGTTGGTGTTTGAGTGCAGATTAAACAGAAAGTGGTTTGACCTGTGATGTAGCGTACTGGGGAGAAACAGTGTGTAGTCTGAAGATATGGTGATTCTTTAACTCCAGATGTGACGGTTACTGTAGGAGACACTTCTGGAGATGTTCTTGATGTCCGTGAATGTGTCCCAGTTTCCCTCACTATACAAACAAATAACATATGAAACCAAAAACATCACAGACACAGTCACCTCTCTCCACCCTACACCAGTTCCTCAGGTAAAATATCACTCTTATACAGGTCAGTTGATAGACTTGCTGGGCCCAGGGGCATGAAGTCTTCACATGTACCAGCCTTTACTACCTCTTCAATTATTCAATCAAGCAATCACATCATTTAAATTAATGTCTTATTGAACAAGACAAAATACTGTAATAAAAGCTGTAGCAAAACCCACACATTTACAGATATTCTCAATTCAGTGGTCAGTTGTGTGTGTCTGCGGTGGTTTTTCCGTGTGTGTGCTGTTCTGGTCTGTGTGGGTCAGGGATTAAGAGTTCGGTCTCTTCACTACAAACGGATCGGGTCTCCAACTTTACGGAGCTACAACGTTGTTGTTGTTTACCGTTGAACCTTTGATCTCAGTCATCTTCACACTCTTCACAATCTTTTCACGACTACACATGCTTGTCATGTATATTTCAGTGATTTACCTGAAACACGCAGAAAGAAGAATCTGAAAGATCTGGGTTCATTCCAGGACTCACAGATGTAGAGTCCCTCATCCTCTTCTCTCAGATCAGTTATGAGCAGAGACAGATTTCCAGGAGAGAGTTCATTAAACCACTGAACTCTGTCTCTGTAGCGCTCATCACTGAACACTTCAGTCGAGGTTCCTCTACTCCGAGTCCACCAGGTGAAACTCCAAGGTTGTGTCTGCAGGTCAGTGCAGGAGCAGGACAGCAGGACTGAGCCTCCTGTGTGACCTTTGACCTTCATGGTCGTATTGTCAGAGAGCATGCAGCCTGCAGAAAGTCAGAAAGCTCCCACATTATTATCACTCAGAGGTAAAATATTACAATGCTACTGGCTATAAGCCTCCAAATGCAGGTTATAAACAATCCAATAATTCATCTCTGTTACATGTTTAGTTGAACAGATTCAGTAGTTGTAGTCTAATACTGTTCTTAATAATGACATTTATACACACACTTAGTCTAAACTAGACAGACATCACGTCACTAATGTGAACAACACTGAACTCAGAACTGAGTCTCAGTTTGTCTCTAAGAGAACAGATGAAATAACTGATCTCACCTGCAGTGATGTGGAGCACAACCAGCAGAAGACACAACCTCTCCATCCCTGTGTGTGTTCTGAGATGATACAGTTCCTCAAACAGAATCACACCACTTACCCCCCCCCACCCACCCACACACACACACACACAACACACACACACACACACACACACACACACACTCTCTCTCTCTCGCTCGCTCACACACATAACCCAGCTAGCCAATTAAATGTACATGAACTGTACATTTGGCTCTTAAAACATTTGTAAATTTTCATTTAATGACCAATGACCATTTATTCGTTCATAACAACCCTTTACAAGAAACACTGTAAATGTACATTTATCAACGAACTCTTGCTGTCCACTTGCGTGACTCTGCTCTGCTGTAGTAGTTTTGTGGTGGTGGTTGGTGGTTTAATTCTTAATGCTGCTTCACTTAAATTAGTTCTGCAGGGTGAGATGTCTGTGTTTGGAACATCTGTGGTCAGTGTTCATTCACACATTATAGTGGAAGAGTTATCGTGCCGTCAGACAGGATCATGTATCAGACTTTTAATCTACAGCCCAGTTCTCTGAGTGTTGTTACTCAACATAGATTTTCATGACAAGAACATTGTTATAGTTACAGTAATACTAAAAAGTATGAAAAGTACACAAGACAACTTGGAGCGAGCAGCAATAGAATCCACTTCATGTTTGAGAACATGCAGATCAAAACTAGATCTGTTAAAATAACCACGGACATAATTTGGGGGGGGGGGGGGGGGGGCATGTTCCCCCCCACTTTTTCAAAAGTCCCCCCCAGTTTTTACGGTTAAAACCAAATATTTAAATAATGACGATTCATGTCCCCCCCACTTATTATTACAAATTTACGTCTATGAAAATAACCCCTGAAGACGTGTTTCAGCAGTGAAGATAAAGAGACACCACAGAGATGTCTGAAATTCACACTTACTCGCACGTTACAGTGGAGAATAATCACAAACTTGTTTGAATGTTAGAATAATGAAAATTCTGTGTGTAGAGAATTGAATAAGTGTATTGCGATTAACAAAACTGACTGAAAAAAAAAAACGAAATGTTGCATTTAAAATGTAAACATTTAAAAATTATAATACTGCTGTTTTACAGGTTAAAACCCTGTCGATAGGGTTATAGTTTTATGGCTCCACCTGGTGGTGACATTTAGGCGTTGATGCATCGCCACATCCTCATAAAATACAAACTTATACCTTAAATAAAACCATTGGTAGTGCTATTCACACACTAGTCAGAGGGCGGTATAAATGTGTTAAAGTTCACACTAATCCCTCAGTAGACCACAGTGAGGAAGCGGTTAAGTACTTTTAGAAGTGGATTAAATGATGAACCTGCACATAAATGCACATGTATGTTCTAGGACATCAGCTGTTAATGTATTTGAGGTGTAAATGTTTGAATTATATACTAACACAATGCATGGCAGGTGTCAACTTAACATGATGTTTCATGTTAGTTATGGCCCATTTCCACTAGGGCCTGCTTGGCGCGGTACGGTTCGATTCACGACGGTTTGTGAGTATTTCCATTAGTACCAGGTCCCAGTTTGCCGGTACCTTCGGGTACTTTTTTCGTACCTACTCGCTCGAGGTTCTAACCGTTCCAAAGCGGTACAGTTCTGTGACGTGGAAGAACAGCATGACACTGATTGGCCAGGGAGTGTCGTCACAGGTTGCGTCACAGGAGAGCGACTCCTCCGCTATGGACTCCTCAGCCATTTTTAAAACCCAAGGAGCGAAGTCTGTTCCCTGGTCAAACGCCGAGGTACAAACCTTTCTGTTAATAATCAGCGATCAAAAAATCCTGGGCGAACTGGACGGGGCCACTAGAAATGTAAAGGTTTTTAGCGAGGTTTGCGCGCTAATGGCCACTCATGGCTACCAGCGGTCCGTTCAGCAGTGCCGGTCGATCCAAGCTAAAAAAGCTTAAAAGCGATTACCGGGCGGTGAAGGACCATAACGGACGCAGCGGAGCAAACCGCAAAGACTGGAAATGGTTCCAGCAAATTGATGCAAATGGAGAAAACGTGCTGGACACGACAATGTCGGTGCTGGAGGCCACGGAGAATGGTGAGTGTATTGTGATTTCACAGTTTTACTAGGCTTGTAAAAGATGTAATATGAACGTAATATGAACGCATCTATTGCAAACACAGGAATTTAGAGCTGTGTTTGTAGTTAATGTTACCACCACAGTCACTACTGTACAATAGCTGGCTCTTAGCCTTGCTAGTTGCTAGTTAGCTGTAGCCATAAACAAAGCATGAGCAGCAATGATGTGCAACACATTTTGTGCAGTTACGCAATATTGTTGTTGCTTTCACAGGAATGCTTGTGTTTAATATTTGTTATTTTTTACGTTCAAGATTCCCCTTCCACTGACGAGGCGAGCGGAGTTGGCGGAAAATGTTTTCTTCAACCGGGCTTTCATCGGGGTGCTTGGCGAACTTGTGAACACCATGCGAGACAGACGCCAGTAAAAGCACACAAAATGTTGCTTGTAGTGTTATGGTAGTGACCATTCAATGTTCATATAGCACCCTCTTGTGGTTGTACCAGGTTAGATGAGGAGTGAAGACAGTAAAGGGTAACCACCACGTTTACAAAGCAGTCCGAGTCTGGCTCTTATTGCCGTAATATTAGCTAAATGTAACTACCAGAACATGGTGTCAGAAGTTCTCTGGAAGGAGGAAGGACAACAGGAAAAGGAAAAGCTTACTCACCAGAGAGAGAACTCGCGCCGCGAGCCAGAATCAAAAGTCCGCGGGAGCAAAGCTAAGCTAACACATTAGCCAGCGCTAGCTAGCATCCCAGGAGGGGAGATTGACAGCATGGCAGCCGTACCGACTGCATTTCAAGTGTCACCGCCGCCAAAGTTTGACTTCTCCAAGCCAGAAGAGTGGCCGAAATGGATCCGACGCTTCGAATTATTCAGGATAGCATCAGGACTGGAGCTGCAGCCAGACGAAAACCAGGTTAACACTCTCATATATACAATGGGCGATGAAGCAGAGGACGTGATTACTGCACTGAACCTGACCGAAGAGGAGGCGAGTGAGTATCACACTCTCAAAGAGAAACTGGAGGAACACTTTGTTGTTAGAAGAAATGTAATTTTTGAACGTGCAAAGTTTAACCAAAGGCAGCAAGAAATAGGAGAGACCGCAGATGGTTTTATTACATCCCTGTATGCCTTGGCAGAACACTGTGGCTATGGGGGCTACTGTCTGAAATGATAAGGGACAGACTCGTCGTCGGAATAAGAGACAAGCGGCTCTCGGAGCAACTGCAAATGGATGCTGAGCTCACATTAGAAAAAGCAGTGATACGGATCCGCCAAAGTGAGCTTGTTAAGAAGCAGCAGGATCTTCTCAAAAACAACTTCAAACAGGAAAATCTGGGTAATGTGGACAGTGTCAATACCAAAACAAAATGGTTCAAACAAAAAAGACTGTGCCACAAAACACAGAGAGAAATGTGAAAAGTGACACAAAACAGTGCAACAGATGTGGAAAGAGACCTCCTCACAGCAAACACATGTGCCCAGCCAGAGAGGTACTTTGCAATCAGTGTAAAAAGAAGGGACACTATGCAAGAGTATGCAGGTCGGGAGCTGTAAGAGAAATACAGGCAGCAGGTAATGACAGTGAGGTAGGAGAAGTTGCATTTTTAGGCTCAGTTGCATCAGATGGCACGGATGATGCTTGGATCACTACGGTAAAAGTGAACAATTTGGACTGTTTGCTCAAAATAGACACGGGAGCGGATGTAACCGTGTTGCCAGAAAAAGTGTATGACTCTCTAACACAAAGGCCACAGCTGCAACCCACAAAACTGAAACTCTATGGTGCAGGTATGTCTCCACTAGCAGTTAGAGGGAAGTTTACAGCTAACATAAGCACTCCCAGCAAAAATACAGTACAGTCTGTGTATGTAGTAGCAGATCTGATACAAGGGTTACTTATGGCGCATTTCCACTAGGGCCTGCTTGGCGCGGTACGGTTCGATACGGGTCGATTCGCAACGGAACGGTACGGTCGCGTTGTGTTTCCATTACAATGGTGGACCACCACAATGTGGGTGGAGTCGCTGTTGGCGCGCAGGTTGTAGTGTCGTAACATCATTTGTATACGACCACAACACCGGTCGATGCTCCTTAACACATTGCATTATTGTATCTTATTTATTTTTATCATCATTATTGTATGTGGTTGCTCTAATTATTGATAATAATTTGGTATTACTCAAACAGGCTGAACACACCCTGCATAAAAAGCATCAGTCATACAATCAAATGAAATCACTTTATTATGAAATATAGATATTTAAAGTACAACATATGTAAATAATATAGTTATAGTTAAAAAAAAGTGCAAAAAGCAAATATATACGTATAGCTACAAGCAACATTTTGTGTGCTTTTACTGGCGTCTGTCTCGCATGGTGTTCACAAGTTCGCCAAGCACCCCGAGGAAAGCCCGGTTGAAGGAAACATTTTCCGCCAACTCCGCTCGCCTCGTCAGTGGAAGGGAAATCTTGAACGTAAAAAATAACAAATATTAAACACAAGCATTCCCGTGAAAGCAACAACAATATAGCGTAACTGCACAAACTGTGTAGCACGTCATCGCTGCTGATGCTTTGTTTATGGCTACAGCTAACTAGCAACTAGCAAGGCTAAGAGCTAGCTATTGTACAGTAGTGACTGTGGTGGTAACATTAACTACAAACACAGCTCTAAATTCCTGCGTTCACAATAGATGCGTTCATATTACGTTCATATTACATCTTTTACGAGCCTAGTAGTAAAACTGAAATCACAATACACTCACCATTCTCCGTGGCCTCCAGCACTGACATTGCCGTGTCTGTCCAGCTCTTTCTCTTCCGTTACTGGCTGGCCGGTGACCGTATATGACATCCGTTTGCTGGAACCATTTCCAGTCTTTGCGGTTTGCTCCGCTGCGTCCGTTATGGTCCTTCACCGCCCGGTAATCGCGTTAAGCTTTTTTAGCTTGGACCGACCGGCACTGCTGAACGGACCGCTGGTAGCCATGAGTGGCCATTAGCGCGGAAACCTCGCTAAAAACCTTTACATTTCTAGTGGCCCCGTCCAGTTCGCCCTGGATTTTTTGATCGCTGATTATTAACAGAAAGGTTTGTACGTCGGCGTTTGACCAAGGAACAGACTTCGCTCCTTGGGTTTTAAAAATGGCTGAGGAGTCCATAGCATAGCGGAGGAGTCGCTCTCCTGACGCAACCTGTGACGACACTCCCTGGCCAATCAGTGTCATGCTGTTCCTCCACGTCACAGAACTGTACCGCTTCGGAACGGTTAGAACCTCGAGCGAGTCGGTACGAAAAAAGTACCCAAAGGGGCCGGCTCACAGGGAAGTGGTACTAATGGAAACACTCACAAACCGTCGCGAATCGAACCGTACCGCGCCAAGCAGGCCCTAGTGGAAATGCGCCATTAGCCGCCCAGCAAGTGTAGCTCTTGGGTTGGTGGCTAGAGTAGAAGCAGTGTCGCTCACTTCAGTAGGAGCAGTGAAGCAGCAGTTCCCAAAACTATTCAGTGGTTTAGGACGAATGGAGGGAGAATACAAAATTGAGATTAAAGCAGGTGCAAAGCCATTTGCCCTGTCAACCCCAAGACGGGTCCCACTTCCCCTGCTACCCAGAGTCAAAAAGGAGCTAGCTCGTATGGAAGGGTTAGGGGTAATCTCCAGAGTACAGCAGCCTACTGATTGGTGTGCAGGAATGGTCCCAGTACCTAAACCAAACAGAGAGGAAGTATGTGTGTGCGTTGACTTAACCAAACTGAACAATTCTGTCAAAAGAGAACAACACATGTTACCATCAGTGGAGCACACCCTAGGACAGCTAGAGGGCGCAAAGTTATTCTCAAAACTTGATGCAAACTCAGGATTTTGGCAGATACCTTTGTCCAGGGACTCAGCTGTTCTCACAACCTTCATCACACCATTCGGGAGATATTGCTTCAATAGACTTTGTTTCGGAATCTCCTCAGCTCCCGAGCATTTCCAGAAACGGATGTCTCAGCTCTTGGAGGGGCTGGATGGAGTTGTCTGCCAAATGGACGATATTTTGGTGTATGCAGACAAGCGACTGGTGGCAGTTCTAGAGCGGCTTACAAAAGCAGGGGTGACATTAAACAGCGAGAAATGTGAATTTGCAAAAACCTCCATCAAGTTTCTGGGACAAATCATTGACAGTACAGGGGTCAAAGCCGACCCAGAAAAAGTGAAAGCTGTCAGCAACATGGAGGCCCCCACCGATGTAAGTGGAGTGAGGCGATTCTTAGGAATGGTAAATCACTTGGGAAAGTACCTTCCTCACCTAGCAGAGAAAACACAGCCACTGAGAGAACTACTCAGTACCAAGAACATGTGGTGCTGGAGTGAAGTGCAACAAACGGCGTTCGACAACATTAAGTCAGAGCTGAGTAAACCACCACACTTGGCACTTTACAACCCCAAAATACAGACAACAGTGTCAGCTGATGCATCTTCATATGGACTGGGAGCAGTGCTACTTCAGAAACAAGAGGATGGCACGACCAAGCCAGTCGCATTCGCTTCAAGAGCACTAACCCCCACTGAACAAAGATATGCTCAAATAGAGAAGGAGGCATTAGCCATAACCTGGGCATGCGAGCGGTTTTCTGACTTTCTTATAGGCATCGAGTTTCATGTTGAGACAGATCACAAACCCTTAGTACCACTTTTGGGCTCAAAGAATTTGGATGAACTGCCACCACGGGTACAAAGACTGAGAATGAGGTTGATGAGGTACTCTTTCACTATCTCACATGTCCCAGGCAAACACAGAGCAACGGCAGATGTCCTATCCAGAGCACCATAAAAGACTGTTTGTGACAACACACTGAGGGAAGAGATTGACTTGTATGCACACCAAGTGATCTCAGCTCTTCCGGCAACAGAAGAGAAACTACTACAGATAAGAGAGCAACAAGAGAAAGATGAAACACTGAAACAAGTCAAACAATACTGTACAAAGGGCTGGCCAGACAAGCACAAAATACCAGGTCCATGTTTCCCATACCACCAGCATGCAGGGGACCTGACAGTGGAAAATGGACTTCTGCTAAAAGGTATGCGCATTGTTATTCCAAAAACATTACAAAAAGATGTTTTGACACGACTGCACACAGGTCACCAGGGCATTGCGAAGTCCAGGGAACGAGCTAAGCAGTCAGTATGGTGGCCAGGACTGAGCTCTCAACTACAACAGCTAGTGGCTGAATGTGAGACATGTGCAAAGGTGAGACAGCAACACAGAGAAACACTCATGCCAACGGAGTTTCCTACACGACCATAGGAGTTGGTTGGTGCAGACCTTTTTGACTGGAGTCACAGCCAATATTTGGTTGTAGTGGACTATTTCTCAAGATACATAGAAATAGCTAAGCTGTCGTCTACTACATCAGCAGCAGTGATTGATCACTTAAAGTCCATATTTGCGCGCCATGGCATACCAGCAGAGTTTAGGTCTGTGACGGGCGGGGGTGAGCAACTAAAAGGAAGCGATCACGCCAAGTCTCAGGGAAAAAGGATGGTTTAATAGAAAATGTGCAAACCAAAAACCCGTGGAATATCTCCAAATTAAGGATATAATGACCAGCGGTCAATTGGTACAAAGACAAGACATACATAGGCAAACAAACGACCCTCAGGTGAGACGGATCACGGGCTCCGCCCACATGAGGGACGCACATGATATCACAAAACAACAACAACAACAGCCACTGTGGACGGAGGTGGCCGGTAGGGGGCCGCCTCACCGTGACAGACCCCCCCACCAAGCCGCACTCCCCTCCACTGGGTGTGTGGCACACAGCGGCTGCACACAAAACACGAAGGGGCAGGAAGGCAGGGACAGGCATGGACACACCTCCTGAGTCCGGGAGCTGGAACACAAAAACACACATTACTCAGCTCGCCTCCCCGGGCGGGACCCTGGACCGACCGGGCCGTTCACAACACAAACCACGCCCCGGTCGGTCGCAGGACCCTCACGCCCTAACCGGCGTTTAACCAGAGAGCCCCACAATTGTGTGAGGATGAGGAGCTACGGCTCCTTTCTCGTCCCTCATGTATGTGTGTGCGTGCAGGCTACCTCTCCAAGGCGTGGCTACCTCACCTCCTGGACCTACCTCCTCCCAGAGCTGACCCCTGCCTTCTGCTAGGGGTCACCCCAGCCTCCTGGGGAGCCAACCCCTCCCGGGGACTCTCATCGCAAGGTGGACTCCTCCACCCAACCCAGGAGCGCCAGAGACCGAGGCCCAGAGCACCCCCGACGCGGGCTAGGGAGCAGCCCCAAGGGCCTCCTGGTCACCCCGGGCAGGAGGGAGGATCTCCTTCCTCAGCAGGAGCTTTTCAGACCGGAGCCCCATGGTCCCCAAACATCCGGGGGCCCCAGCCCTCTAGGGAGGGGCTCTTCATGACCGGGCTCCGGTCACCCCACAACACAAGGGAGCTCCTGCCAGGTGGAGACCCCCACAAGGTCCAGGAACAAGCACCTGCACAGAAACCACACACACACAAAACACAAACGCGCCTCACCGACGCCCTCCGTGCCATACCCCGTGGCACGGGACCACAACCGGTCCCCACCCCAAACACACATTTAAGGGGAGGAGCATGTGTGGAATTACATTTAACAGTTGACAACACGCTAGGACGAAACGCACACGCTATTACTAGACAAACAAACAAAAACGGTGCACAGACAGACAGATGGGACCTACACATGCGCGCTCGACCTAAACACACAGTGACGCGCCGCTCAGAGTCGCAGTCGTTCCTCACATTTAACACAAGACACACGGGGAGCGAGGCGACAGTGACGAGCGGCGACCGCGTCACACACAAAACATGTAACATTAAACACAACTAGCACGCACACTGATCCACACATCCGTCGACATGTACACACGTTTTAACCAACACAAAACATGAAGAGCCTTTCCAGGGAAGACGCCCTGGTCCTCGCCGTGCCACAAACACAAACACGGTGGAGCTCTTCAAACAAACTAACAAACAACAGACACGAAGAGTTTTCCCAGGGCAGACAGCACTGGTCCTCGCCGTGCCACAAACACAACACAAAAGCACGGCGGAACTCTTCACAAAACACTACGCAGACAAACATTTACCACGAGACATGACCACGAACGAAGGAGAAAGCAAAAGAGACTGGCGGCTTCCGAGGGGTGGCTGGTCATTCTGTGACGGGCGGGGGTGAGCAACTAAAAGGAAGCGATCACGCCAAGTCTCAGGGAAAAAGGATGGTTTAATAGAAAATGTGCAAACCAAAAACCCGTGCAATATCTCCAAATTAAGGATATAATGACCAGCGGTCAATTGGTACAAAGACAAGACATACATAGGCAAACAAACGACCCTCAGGTGAGACGGATCACGGGCTTCGCCCACCTGAGGGACGCACTTGATGTCACAAAACAACAACAACAACAGCCACTGTGGACGGAGGTGGCCGGTAGGGGGCCGCCTCACCATGACAAGGTCAGATAATGGCCCTCAGTTCTTCTCAGAGCACTTTCGCCAGTTTGCTTCAGAGTGGTGCTTTGCTCACACCACCTCCAGCCCGAAATTTCCCCAGAGCAATGGTGAGGCTGAAAGAGCAGTCAGGACAGTAAAGAGTTTCCTACAAAAGGAAGGAGATCCATATCTTGCTCTCATGGCATATCGGGCCACACCACTTGCCAATGGACATAGTCCTGCAGAGCTCCTGATGCGGAGGAAACTTCGTACCACAGTACCTATCCTTCCGTCCTGCCTCATCCCTGGCCAGATTAACATCACCACACTGAGAGAGAGAGAAAGGAAAGAGAGAGAGAAACAATGGAAATGGTTCAACAAAAGACACAGAGCACATGACCTTGCTGGACTACACCCAGGAGATCAAGTCTGGATCACGGACATGAAAGAAAATGGGACTATATCAGGCAGAGCACAGACACCCCGGTCTTACCTTGTTGAGACCCCCAGGGGGCTCCTACGTAGAAACAAGAGCCATCTCATCACACTACAAGGGACTAAAACTGAATCTATGGAACAACCAAGCCCTACCCTGCCTGAGAATACCAACCCTGTTCCGGAACAGACTCAGCAGTCTCCTGTATCACCAGACAACCAAACTACTACAAGAAGATACCCAACAAGGGACAGAAACCCACCGAGGTAACTTAAGGACTTTGAGATAGGCAGAAAGTACTCTCGGACATCTGAGTGACCAGCCCGGGGCAGAATAATCCCCTCACTCAGTTGAAGGATCGGGTTGTCTACCCCACCTTCATAGTTAGTTGGAATAAGTTCACAATTTAATTAGATAATAGATAAAGTAATGAATACTTTATTATATAGTTGAGTTCAAGTAACAGCCTTTGAATATGTTGCCTTTAGTTTAACTGGAAGGGTTCTGTCGCTGCTAAGAGAGAAGGGAATTTGCAATTATAACATTATTGCCTATAATGTACTTAGAAGGGGGGATGTTATGGTAGTGACCATTCAATGTTTATATAGCACCCTCTTGTGGTTGTACCAGGTTAGATGAGGAGTGAAGACAATAAAGGGTAACCGCCACATTTACAAAGCAGTCCGAGTCTGGCTCTTATTGCCGTAATATTAGCTAAATGTAACTACCAGAACATGTAGTACTATAAATATTTATTTCATATAAAGCTATACGTTATTTTTAGGTAATTTGCTTTGTGCACTTTTTTTTAACTATAACTATATTATTTACATATGTTGTACTTAAAATATCTATATTTCATAATAAAGTTTGATTTCATTTGATTGTATGACTGATGCTTTTTATGCAGGGTGTGTTCAGCCTGTTTGAGTAATACCAAATTATTATCAATAATTAGAGCAACCACATACATTAATGAAGATAAAGATAAATAAGATACAATAATGGTATGTGTTAAGGGGCATCGACCGGTGTTGTGGTCGCATACAAATGATGTCACGACACTACAACCCGCGCGCCAACAGCGACTCCACCCACATTGTGGTGGTCCACCATTGTAATGGAAACACAACGCGACCGTACCGTTCCGTTGCGAATCGATCCGTATCGAACCGTACCGCGCCAAGCAGGCCCTAGTGGAAATGCGCCATTACAGTAATGAAACTGATGTTATAGTTAAAGTTAAAGAATGATGTAAAAGTGACAGAATGCTGCTGTTTCACTGGTTCACACTCAATAACGTTCATGAACATGGAAGAAGGAATTAGGGTGATCGACTATTGTCGCCCCCTAGTGGTGATTTAGGGATATATTTATACATACAAGACATATTGGGTGCATCTCAATCCAGGCGCTGCAGCCTACGTAGACCGCAGCCCACGGAGGCCACACACTTCAAAGGCTGGGTAGGCTGCATCTCACGGCTGTTAAATGAGACAGTCTAGACTTCGCAAGACGTGTGTTTGCGTGACCACGCTCTGCCCCGTTACATATGTGTTACATACGTTACATACGTGTTAGCGAGCTGTCTGACAAAATGGATCCAGAAACCGCATTTTTTTCATCCGTCGACAAAATTCAATGTGTTTTTAAAAACATTACACTTTAGTAACTACTCAAAGCACAGGTTTACCTGCAATAGCATTAATAATTTTATAATATATTAATTATTATATAATAATAATGTTATTTAGCATCTCATTGCAGTATAAATTTCCATATTTAAAAAATACCTACATTTAAAAACGAATTCTTCGGCCCGTACACTAGACTCTGCCATGTCGCCTGTTTATTGTTCATAGAGCAATGAATCCTGGGATATCGTGGGACGCGAAGGATACTCAGGCGCATCCTTCATTTTCCGGGTTTTGAAGACTACATTCGTCGGCCGCATAAGAAGGAACCCACGAATTGAGACAGCCACAGCGGCACAGTGACGTAACTGGCCTACAAATGCGCACTTCGTGGGCTGCAGTAGAGGTCTGCGCGGGACTGCTTTTTTAATCCCACTCCCGCCCACCACATACACATTTCTGTCGCCCCCGCCCGCAATCCTAATATGAATTGAATTAATTAAATTTAGTACTTGATATTTTCTTATGTATTTATTAAAACAGCAATATATTGATGGATCGCACTGTCCCATTTTTTACCACAGTCCAAACACATGCCGTCAGGTGACGTACACCAACACTTTCTGACATCTGTCACAACAAGCAAATGGTAGACGATTTCCATCTCCATTAATTACAATGGAATATAACCTCCATACATCAGACTTTCCTGTGGTTGGCTTCGCCTGTTTTAATTGAATTTTCCACAGCTGAAACTGGTTGACCGTCTACACAGTCTCTGCCATTTCGGTATCAAAATGACAAAATGACGCACACTTCATGTTCACGTGATCAGTTTCTTAGCCAATATTTTTAATTAGTTTATTGTTTACTTACTGAATGATTAGTTGTTTTCGTCCTGTTCCTTATGCATGGAAATCATTGCGTTGTTATTATTTTAGTTTTCTAGACTATTTATTAATTTGCTGGATTTTTCTACATGTATATGCGGTCCCGCTCCCGCATCGCCTGGACTAATTAAACTCCCGCTCCCGCCAATAACAATTCAATTCTGTCCTGCGCCGCAAGATATTCTGTCGGGTCCCGCGGGATTACCGGAGATTACCACTGCAGGCCACTCCGGTTTAAACTTGTCCAGCACAGTCGTCTAATGGACACTGCCCAGTTTTGTTGGACATCTAGCTGCTTTTATACTATTGGTCACTTTGGTAAGTAATCCTATGGCGTCAAAATAGGACCTAATGTTTTGAGAATCAAAAAACAAAATCCATAACCAAGAAATTACGTTTTGTAATTGAGAAAACTGTCGTTAATATTGAGAGTTTAAAAAGCTGGTTTGTAAACACAATATTTATGTTTTCAATAGTCTATTTTGAGTTTAATATTCTTGAAGAATCCGTTTTCGTTGCGCCTTTTCTCGTTCGCGCTTCTCTCGGTCTTGCTGTCGCCTCCAGAAGTTTCTCGCTTTTGACTTTTGGACCTGTTTTTACGGGTGGGCGGGATTTACACAGTCATTGGCTGATAGAGTTAAGCCTCGCCCACCCATGCATTTCCTGGTTTGTGCGAAAACGCAAATGCAAAATATAGTTTCAGTTTTGTTTCTTGGTTAGTGTAATAGTTTGCTTGGTTAGTGTAATAGTTTGCTTATTTGTCTGTGTGTTATTCTGTTGGCACATATGTCACTAGATTATCATGTTCGTTCGCCACACCATAAACCCACTGGCCCGCACTCCCACTGTGAAGCGTTCACGTCTTTTGTCTTGCTAATGAAACAGACTGCGCTGCAGCCTTCCACCCCCACATCCACAAAAAGCTTGTTCGATACTCAGAGTAGCAAAGTGAAGCCCGTAGACCGAGCTAAAGCAAGTTTGTTTGTATACTCAATGTTACGCCATTTCAAGTTTTAATGTCTAAAAGTTGTATGTTAGTGGATTGTAGGCTATGGTGAACATAACAAATCTACAAATAAATGTTTATAATGTTTTGTGTTAGACAAAGAACAAAAAGCATAAATAGGCAAAATAATTACAAAAATATCATTATAAAAGGTAGGCTATGTACCTTTGCGTAACAAAACGCAAAATTATTAAAATGATACGGATGGATGAAAACTATTGTTCTTTATTTAGTTATACTAAATATTAAATGACATACGAATCTTTGCAACACCCGCTGGCAGAAAAGAGAATCACAGTCTTGAAATACTAAAAATACGTAGTTTATTAAAAGGACAAAATGTAAAAATACTAGTTTATTAAAACGACAATTCTGGGAAAAGTCATGAAAGGAGGGTTCTGAAATTGGATCCAGTGCAAAGATATTTTTTTTGTGCTGCTGCGGTCAAGTGACCGGTGCTCGGCGCTTCTAGGTATAATTAGGTCGACCAGAGGCGGCGCTTCTAGTAGACGTCACAGCGGTCAAATGACCGGAGCTTTGGCGCTTCTAGTGTTAACAAAACGTTCTGCAGGAGAAAATGGAGAGTTCTGTAAAAGAAGGCGAGGAAACGAGGCAGGCCACAAGCAAGAGTCGAGGTTTCAAGATAACCAAAACTGCAAAAAACGTATGTTAACGTTTAACTAAAAGGAAAGCAAAAGATGTTCAAGCAAAGCAACAAATCAACGACAACAACTGAACCACATTGACAGAAACAGCGAAAGGAAAATTCAAAAGTACTTACAAACTCGAGTAATAACCAGAGACGACAAGCAGAAACAAAGCAGCGCACACGTGAGAAGGGAAACCAGATAATGTTGAGGACGTGAGGAGAAGGGAAGTCAAATACACGTGTGTAAGGCCGATAGAACAAAAAGAATCAAATGCCACGTGGGCTGACGACAGACACTGCACACTTACGCTTGACCCAGGTCTGCAAACCTTCCTGACCCAGGTCTACAAACCTTCCTGACCCAGGTCTACAAACCTTCCTGACCCAGGTTTACAAACCTTCCTGACCCAGGTCTACAAACCTTCCTGACCCAGGTCTACAAAGTGAATAATCAGCTCGCCGACATCGATTCACATCAGACAGGGAATTCAAACCCAGAAATCCATATCTTGAAGTCAAATAAGGAGAGAATCTGACCTACATTATGATCCCTGGCATATCAGTGGCCTCATTTAACAATAATTCAGCAATCTCAAAGTTGAAGGGTTTAGGTTTGAGAGGACGCTTTTAAAGAACACTGTCCTACTAATCACACAGCAAAGCTAAAACAAATGTTGTTCGTCAAAGGAGATGGAAGGGAGTGAGTCACAGATCTAACCAAAAATTCCAAATACAAACACTGTCTATAGAGATAAAACAAACAGCTCCTTCAAAAACTCAACAAGGCCTGGATGTAGTAGGGCAGAACAGGCCGGAGCTGCCCCAGGTCGGGGTTCTTATATGACTGGAGACTCAACCACAAACTTTACACCTCACTCCACTCAGACGTGCAGATTCTGCTGCTCCGCCATGATTTAGCCACGCAGTATGCATCTTTGTGTAAGTTACAAATATGTTACATATTTATGTAACTTGCACAGATTCCAGCATACCACAGGTCTCATGACTGGGGTTAGTCAATCATCTGTGTCTTGGTTTGAGTCTATATGTGGCCTCATTTATATGTCAGTTTTGATTGGCTGTCACTTTGGGCACAGGTGAATTTAGCCCAGCAGCCAGCTGACACTGGAGTGCTAATTATTACCATGGCAACTTTATGAATAAGCAGTCAATTTTAATGAATTTATTTACTGCATTGCAATGTCTACTCTTTATCAGCAGAGGGAGAAATGTCCACATGTAATTGCACTTTGTGGTACGTAATTGACCACAGGGGTGATAATATCACCTTGTATCAGATCTCTTTGTTCAGTCAGTTCAAACAATGGGAGGAAATGAAAGGTTATGAAAGATGTTTTATTGTCATTGTACATTGTCACAAGTACAAGGCAACAAAAATACGTTCGTCTGGGGTCTCAGCGTAAAGCAGCACGATCCCAGAGCGGCTACAGCGTCGACATTTTAGTTTCGACGCTTAGTAAAGCACTGAACATCTTGGTGGAGAGGTGAAAATCTAAATGTTCAGATACACTAGACGCTACATTTTGTGTTAGAAACCTAAAATAAACTTGAATGTGGTAATAGCAACATAAATCTTTAAAACTTGTAATGGTAGACCTGAAATATTTCTAAACCTGATCTGATCCGTTCACTCACAAAACTTGGATTACTCTTTCCCGTACCCACACTCACTCACTACACACATAGATAGAGAGAGAGAGAGAGAGAGAGAGAGAGACTCTGTCTATCTATCTATCTATCTATCTATCTATCTATCTATCTATCTATCTATCTATCTATGTCTCTCTTTCACCCTCCCTCTCTGTCTCACCCTGCCTCCCGCATCACTACACACATACAAACATTTTTAGTCCTTAATCAACTCTCACATGTCTTTATGTTGCTCTTGTCTCTGTCTCTTGGACCATGGCTGGGATCACCCCAACACTGCTGTAAAAAACTCAAAACAATTACAGGATCTGGATTTGTGATGCTCAGATGACCACAGCAGGAAGCGAGGCGCTAATCATGTTCCTTCACTTGGGAAAAGTTTGTTTAACGTTTCTATGTGTATTTTCTGATATTACTACATTTTTTTATTTATTCAATTATGTACGCTTTATATTGTCATTCTAGATGCAAGTTATGTGATCTACTTCTTCCTGTATGTGGAAGACATGAGGAAGTGATCGGGCTTGGAGAGACTCATTACGAGATCAAGTTGTTGTCTGTTGTTGTTGAATTGTTGTCTGTGATTTTTCTGTGTGTGAAGATGAAGACCACCTGCCAGCTCAATCAGGAGAAACTGGAGAACAACTTCATTCCAGAAAGTTGGACATCCTCAACAACCTGAAGATCAAATGCTCCAATCAGGAGAACCAGTTTTGTGAGGCGAACCAATCATTAACTGAGGTAAACAGGCACACCTGCAGACACATGTGCCCAGATATGTGCCCACACAAATGTGTCCTGGCATGTACAACATATATCACTGTTGTCCACATGTTCACTTGAGTGAAGGCACTTTGGGATGGTCAACACACTATGTGCTTTGAGAACATATGGCTAACAAGTCATTGACCAGCAGATAGTCCATGACCAGCAGCTAGTCCTGGCCTGGACAGCTCAGTCTGGTCCTGGACGGCTCAATGGTAGAATGAACGTAGCTAATCATCTGCAGGGCAGAGGCATTTGGGACAGGTGATTAAAACTGGCCACATCCACACCTCATTTTGTGCAGTCTTCTTAAACTGTTCTTCTCTCTCAGTAGGGTTGCCAATTGTCATGTTGAAGATGACGCCATCTTAAACACATAGAGCTTGGTGGGCATGAAGAGTCTGTGTAGTGTGACCACAAAGTGCTCGGGTAGCTCAACTGCTACTACTGTCCATCATTGAACAACAGCTTCTGTCGGTAATGCAGCTGGACTGTGAAGAACTGCAGCGAGATGAAGCCCTGAGCCCCGAGGTTGGTTTTTTCTTTGCATATGCACACCAACTCAGGGTCAAATACAGGTGATGACTGATGAGCCCAGAAATTACAACCGTGGTAATTAATACACAAACCAGGGTTGCCAACTCTCACACACGCATTTGACCGTCTTCACACACTCTCACGCCACATTTCCGATTTCTCACGCCGAAAAAAAATCTAGTTTATTTACCTCTGATCCACATCTATGATTCAATGAGTTACTAGTTCACTCTGGCGCCAACCACTGGCGATCGATAGATCGCGATATAATACTTAATTTGTGTCCATTTTACACCCCACCCCCCCAAGGGTTCAAATCTCACTCCAAGTGATCTTGAAAGGTTGGCAACCCTGCACAAGCCATTTTCATTTAGACTCCAGAGGAGCAGACAAAGATTCTGATCACTGATGAGTTTTTATCTGACCTCAGATCAGACCCACTTTATTAATAAACATCTTTGACCTTTAAGACAAAGAATGAAAATTGTTCCATCATGGCTGATCTAAATTCAGTCCATCATGTGAGCTAACCTGACCATTAACGTCTGGATGTTTCAGTGTCCACATTCTGTCCATGTCTCTCTCCTAAAGGGAAAAGATACCAGAAATTACAATAAGGTTCATATACATGATATTAGTATGTAATGTTTAATAGTGTATGTACACTTCTGTATTTCCATGTAGTGCACTGTGTTTTATTGGTATTACAAGAAAATGGAAAAAAAAGAAATAACAAATGTAAACAAACTGAAAGTGAACTAACGGTTCAAACACCCACAAATGGCATGGAAACATATTGCCCTCTGTGTGTGTGTGCGAGAGAGAGAGATTGAGAATGTGTGTGTGTGTGTGTGTGTGTGTGTGTGTGTGTACACTACCTCTGTGTTTCCAATGGATGAATGCCTCTATCCCGAGTATGCAGAGTACTAAAATCATCAAGATGCTGAGAACTGTGTGAACACACATAGAACAGTTAGACTGGATAGAGGGTCTGTTGGTATTTGAGTGCAGATTAAATAGAAAGTGGTTTGACCTATGATGTTGCGTACTGGGGAAAAACAGAGTATAGTCTGAAGATCTGGTGATTCTTTAACTACAGATGTGACGGTTCCTGTAGGAGACACTTCTGGAGACGTTCTTGATGTCCATGAATGTGTCCCAGTTTCCCTCACTATACAAACAAATAACTTATGAAACCAAAAACATCACAGACACAGTCACATCGGGTCTCCAACTTTACGGAGCTACAATGTTGTTGTTTATTTTCCATCATCTCTGGGCTCACAGAGTCAAACCCTGCGGTCTTAAAAAACGCAGGGTTGCCAACTCTCATGCAATGAGCATGAGACGCACGCATTTGACTTCACACGCCATTCCTCCGATTTCTCATGCTGAAAAAAATCTAGTTTATTTATCTCTGATCCACATCTGTGATTCAGTGAGTTACTAGTTCGCTCTGGCGCCAACCACTGGTGATCGATCGCTTTAGGCGCAGCAGAGAGGAAACATATAAACATATGTAGGGGTTTCACCTACTAATCCTTTAAAGTAGATATAATTTGTTTTACCTTAGTTATTAATCAGTCTCATTAATTTTAGAATCAGTCTCATATTCTAATTATACCAGAACCACAAGTTTAGTTATCAACTAAAGGTAATGAATGGTTTGGTATCTGAAGGATTTAACAATGAATTCTTTGGAGGTTTTGGCAACAACCACTTTTGAATGACATCAACACAGACAATTTGGTGAAAATAAATGATACATTTATTTAAAACCAACTATTCTAAAACAAACGGCATCAACAAGGATCAGTATATTTACAGTGAAGACTGGGTATCTAGTGTGTGTGTGTGTGTGTGTGTGTGTGTAAAAAGGGGAGGAGAGTAGTGTGCGCGCGCGCTTGTGCGCGTGTGAGGAGGCGGAGTTGTAATCTCAGTTCTCCTATAGAGAACAAAGCAACTAAAATGGCGCCGACTTTAAACGGTAGAGCAGCGCGACTGTGTTAATGAGCTCAGCTGGTTTATTCCAACGTGGTCAGAACAAAGAGTAATGGAGCTGGCTTAATAACTAAAAATTAATGTGGTGTGTCTGAGAATGGGGAAGACTACAAGTTGTCCATTAATTAGATAAATAAAACATGGAGAGATTGCATGCAAGGTGGAGAACTTTGTGTGTACAAATCAATGAGGATTATGAAAATAAAGTTAAGCACATTCGGAATGTATTAACAGAAAACTTAGTTAACTCTACAGTTCAAATAACTTTGCCCTTTGATAAACTATGCCCAGCGTTAAGAGTCTCACGTGTTGAGTGTTTTGGGTGGTTTCCTCGTCCTCCCTGAATTCTCCTGGAATTAGGAGGGAATTTCCACCGCAGGCTCCTCGTTGATTAAAGCGACGTCGTCCAGGTGTGCTGGGGAATCGTCCAGGAACGCGAGTCTCGTTCACGGTTTAACAACAGGGAGTTGATCGCCTTTGTTTCAGTCCGTGTGGCCGCGTTAGCAAGCTTGATTGAAGTCGTTTGGTGAATCTGTTGTCGCGGTAACGTTGATCGGTTGCTGGTTACTACACCGTAACTCGGGCTCGTTAATGAGGTAATACGACATTCAGCTGTTTGCTGTTAGTCGTATCAAAGTTTGCGTGCTCTCAGAGAAAACCGGAGAGAGAGAGGAGTGGCGGAGCCTCTCTTTAATAGGTCTAACCTCGGTGTCAGTCAAACCAGAGAGAGAGAGATGAATGGCTGTTCAGGGTATTTAAACACCTGAACTGTAGACACACCCTTACTTCCGTCAAAGCAAGCTTGTTCAATATGTTGCCAGTGGTACTGCCACCTGCTGGTTTAGCATGGTACCTACACATATAATAATTAATGTGTCCATTTGACCCCCCCCCCCCCAAAAAAATCAAATCTCACTCCAAGTGATTTTGAAAAGTTGGCAACCTTGTGTGTGTAGTATCAGAAAGGTTAAAACTCCCGCGGCTACAGTCAGTGCGGATCAAACCATTTGCAGGGGTGTTTGCAATTAAAGGAAAATATGAAGATAGGTTACGGGCTTGTTCTTATATAGTAAAATATTCAGTGGTATATTTTACTAAACGACAAAGCAAATAATGATCAGTTTTCATTTTGCTGACAAAAATGTGACATGAAAATTTATTATAAACAGTAAACACAGGTGAACCTTTGATCTCTCAGTCATCTTCACACTCACGCTGCAAAGGATCTTTTCACGACTACACATGTTGTCATGTATATTTCAGTGGTTTACCTGAAACACGCAGAGTGAAGTATCTGTAATATCCGTGTTCACGCCAAGTATCACAGTTGTATTCTCCCTCATCTTCTTCTCTCAGGTCAGTTATGAGCAGAGAGAGATTTCCAGGAGAGAGTTCATTAAACAGCTGAACTCTGTCTGTGTAGCGCTCATCACTGAAGACTTCAGTCCAGTATCCACTACTCCAAGTCCTCCAGGTGAAACTCAGAGGTTCTGTCTGCAGGTCAGTGCAGGAGCAGGACAGCAGGACTGAGCCTCCTGTGTGACCTTTGACCTCCATGGTCTTATCGTCAGAGAGTATGCAGCCTGCAGAAAGACAGAAAGCTCCCACATTATTATCACTCAGAGGGAAAATATTACAATGCTACTGGCTATAAGCCTCCAAATGCAGGTTATAAACAATCCAATAATTCATCTCTGTTACATGTTTAGTTGAACAGATTCAGTACTTGTAGTGTAATACTATTTTTAATAAGGACATTTATACACACACTTAGTCTAAACTAGACAGACACCACGTCACTAATGTGAACAACACTGAACTCAGAACTGAGTCTCAGTTTGTCTCTAAGAGAACAGATGAAATAACTGATCCCACCTGCAGTGATGTGGAGCACAACCAGCAGAAGACACAACCTCTCCATCCCTGTGTGTGTTCTGAGATGATCAAGTTCCTCAGACAGAATCACACCACTTCCCCCCCCCCCCCCCCCACACACACACACACACACACACACACACTCTCTCTCTCACGCACATAACCCAGCTAGCCAATTAAATGTACATGAACTGTACATTTGGCTCTCAGAACATGTCAATTTACATTTAATGACCAATGACCATTTATTCGTTCATAACAACCCTTTACAAGAAACATTGTAAATGTACATTTAATAACGAACTCTTGCTGTCCACTTGCGTGACTCTGCTCTGCTGTAGCAGTTTTGCGGTGGTGGTTGGTGGGGTTTAATTCTTAATGCTGCTTCACTTAAATTAGTTCTGCAGGGTGAGATGTCTGTGTTTGGAACATCTGTGGTCAGTGTTCATTCATATAGTGGAAGTGTTATCATGCTGCCAGACAGGATCATGTATAAGACTTTTCAGCTCTCTGAGTGTTGTTACTCAACATAGTTTTTCACGACAAAAACATTTATAGTTACAGTAAAACTAAAAAGTACGAAAAGTACACGACAACATGAAGCGGATTCTATTGTGCTGCTCGCTCCATGTTTTCGAGAACATGCAGATCAAAACTAGATCTGCTAAAATAACCACTGAAGACGTGTATCAGCAGTGAAGATAAAGAGACACCACAGAGATGTGATGGAAATTTTATGATTTCCCTTTATGCCAGGCTTTCTTAATATGTATTAAACACATTAGATGTATATGTTAGAGCTCTTTTGCATATATGTGTGTTAATCATGGCACTGAAGCCATCCTCGTGGCTTCAGTAGGCCACAGATGTGTATTGTCTTCTCTCTGGACGGCCTCGGCTCAGTCCTAATCTGATGTTCCTCGGATGTTCCTAAACTGACCTCGCTGGACGTGCCGGCCGGTCCCTCCTAATCTCAACTTGGAAGTGGCCACGGCGACAGTCAGTCCATCATGCCATCACGAGGAAGCTGAGCGTGGAGGGGTCACTGTGCTCCATCACAGGATGAGCAAGAGCACAGGGTTCATAGTGGGTGATCGTTGAACTTTCTTGACAGCTGTTGTGCTTGGAGTGCGTGCACACCCGATCTGCACTCCTCCCACTCACCTGAGGCACCCCGAACACCCTCCTTTCACCCCGGCTTCAGGTTGTGCTGCAGACCTTCTCATGGCTTAGGCAAGGCCTCTTACACCGACTTGTGAACTATTGATAAGACAGAAGACAGGTTTGCACAATTAC
Source organism: Brachyhypopomus gauderio (assembly GCF_052324685.1). Classification (NCBI taxonomy): domain Eukaryota; kingdom Metazoa; phylum Chordata; class Actinopteri; order Gymnotiformes; family Hypopomidae; genus Brachyhypopomus; species Brachyhypopomus gauderio. Next base: position 88,558 of record NC_135219.1, read on the forward strand.
TTAGCATGCGATTGGCGGCCTGCCAATTTTTTTGCAGTAATACCCCCTCCCTGTGTACTGCAGTAATACCCCCTCCCTGTGTACTGCAGTAATACCCCCTCCCTGTGTACTGCTCCCGCCCGCTCTGACAGCTCAGAGGCGTCTGCTGTTGACAGGAACTCGCTTATCTCTGCTATGGGAAAACATCAGCGTTATCAGCACACAGAGTGCATATGGTGTTCAAATGTGTTGATATATCTCTTCACATGGCAAATCACTTGGCAAAACATTTATTTTGCAAAAACTCAGTAGCAGGTTTCATCACTTTATCTATGTGGCATCTATGTGCATAGGCAAAGCATTTCTTCATTGCAAAGCATTTTATCATTATCAACAGTATCAGCATTTGTTAGCGAAAGCATTTCTTCATTGCAAAGCACGGGAACAGTTTGTCTTACCTGACCCTTCCGAATAGTCACCAGTCGACCCACCTTGACTTTGCCAAACTTGCTTCTCACGTTTGTCCTTCTTCTGCCACTTCCAGTCTTTTCTTCCGTTAACTTTTCCACCGCCCGTCATCATTTGAACCATGGCTAGGTATGTTTGATGCCTTTATTTTTCTTGCTTCTGTGTCCTCTGGTTACTCACCCTCTTCAGCTGGATTTCAACACATGTCCACTTTGTGTTGGTCAGCCGTCTGTTTTCAGCTGGCCAGTCCATCCGGATCTTTGCCACATCTATTCTCAGCTTCAGGCAAAGAAGACGTCGCAACTCATGTGATGTCGGTCTGGACTCACAGCAAAACAATTCCAGTTCATCCACAAACCTGCAACCCCCCACATCCTCTGGGTGTCCGAATTGCTTTAAAACTTCCTTTGAGTCCGTTAAAGTCCATGTTCTCATAACCAGCATAGGCTCATCCTGCCCCGCCACCCCCACCATTGGGCACATCACCTGATCTTTGGTTGTTGCCGGAACCTCTGGAGGTGGGGGCAGGAACGACTCGCTGTCACAGACCATTAGCTGGGCATCTTCTCGGCTTGGCCCGTCTGTCACATCCTGCACATCATGTGATCTCGTGTGCGACGTCACTGGGCTGACCGGGCGCTTCGGAGGAGAAGGAAGAGGAGGAGGAAGAGGAGGTTTCACTGGGACGTCCGTACAGGTCTGGATCTGCAACACACTTGACACACTTGAGATTTAGAAACTCGTGTTGAATCTCATATTTGGTCTTTAATTTTAACTTATATTCCCGCCTTTTTGCATCCCTCTCCCACATGTCAAATGCTTCCCAGTTGACTTTTAACCCATTAAATTGTTCTCTTATCAAATTTCGTTTCAATGCTGCCACCCGATCCATGTTAAAACTCCCTTCCCCTGGAAAATCACACTTTGAAACCCATACTTGAAATTGACTCTTATGCTGTGCCTTACCGGCTTCACCGTCAGTATGACGACCATGACACCCACCCATCTTACTACTGCTTCTGAGTAGGGAGATAACTACTCACTCACGCTCTCTAGAACAACAAACACTCACACAGAGCGCGACCTTCACTCTCACTGGTTTTCTGCGAGCTGTGTGCTCGTCAGCCCACAGTTATGCGCGGCCACCTGGTGCTCGACTCCCAGCCAAGGGTGAAACTCCCAATCACTCAGTTACCAATTATTTATTTTTACATGTTTACGGCAGCTCTAGAGTTTGCTTAAAACTACGCACGTTTTTACGCCACGTACTTTTTTATAAATCACAGTTTTTGCGCGTACGCACGCATTATAAATGAGGCCCCAGGACTCCAAAGGGAACCCATCCTCCATTGGGTAGCCCAGCTAAGAGCCGTTCATATTTATAGTTCCATATGTAGGCTGAGCAGTCGCTCCAGTGTGGATGTTGGGCCTCAGGTAGCAGACAGCATCGGTGTCAACATAGAACCTTCGCCTAGATAGAGACAAACCAGAGACCATGGTGAGAACATAGAACCTTCGCCTAGACAGACAAACCAGAGACCATGGTGAGAACATAGAGCCTTCACCTAGATAGAGACAAACCAGAGACCTTACCACTTAGCACCAAGATTTCTTTGCACAGGAAGAGTGCAAGTGCTACTGGTGGGGGAAAGGCCACACTTGCGAAGGTTCTATGTTCTCACCATGGTCTCTGGTTTGTCTCTATCTAGGTGAAGGTTCTACGTTCTCATCATGGTCACTGGTTTCCACCCACAGGTAAAAAAAACATAGTTAGATTGATTGGATACTCTAAAATCATTAATCATTATATACATATACACAGGACTGTGGCTACCGAGTTAAAGAGTACACTATTAGCATTTGTCCAGTGCTCTTCATCAGTGTGTGACTTTAACCTGCATTTTGTATCTTGGTTACATGCTTCTACAAAAACAATTCGATAAAGCACTTAGAAAATGGTCTGGCTTGCTGGTGGATGTGCTGATGCCACCAGCGGACACACCGATGCTGTCTGCTACCTGAGGCCCAACATCCACACTGGAGCGACTGCTCAGCCTACATATGGAACTATAAATATGAACGGCTCTTAGCTGGGCTACCCAATGGAGGATGGGTTCCCTTTGGAGTCCTGGGGCCTCATTTATAAAGCGTGCGTACGCACAAAAATGGGTTTGAAATGTGCGCACGCAACATCTTGCGCAAAAACTGTGATTTATAAAAAAGTACGTGGCGTAAAAACGTGCGTAGTTTTAAGCAAACTCTAGAGCTGCCGTAAACATGTAAAACATTGCGGAGAGAGAGATAGAGAGAGTGGGGAAATAGTGACATCATCTGGTTAAATAGAGAATTGCAAGTAAATGCGCAAACCATCCTCACGCATCAGTTAATCCCGAATAGATCAAGATTAAGAACAGAAGGACGCTACAATGACGTGCACACTCTGACACGCTCTGTTGTAGAACGCACCATCGGGCTGCTAAAAGGCCGATGGCGCTGTTTAGATGCATCAGGTGGGAGACTGCTTTACAACCCAGAAAAAGTCTGCCGGATAGTGAGAGCATGTGCCGTGCTACACAACATGGCACAGCAGAATGGTCTCGCCCTGATAATGACCGACCAACAAGCAAATGACCCTGAACCAGACCCACATGTTTACCCACCTGACGCACGTAATATTCAAGCAGTCAGACTGCGCGAGGACGTGATGTGTCGATTATAAATAATTGAAGAGAAACGCAAAGGTTTTTTTTTAACAAGTTCTTTTAATGTACTTGACATTTCAGACAGTATCCCCTTAATCTCTTTAAGCTCATTTGGTAAATTGTCAATTGCTGTAATTGTGTTTATTTGTGTTTGTAAAACAGCCTCAGTCAGAACACGACCTCCGTTTAAAGCACGTGGTGCACTGCTGGAGGCATCCGGGCACCGGAGACACCGCTGGGGCCGGGTTAGCAGTCTTCAGCTGAATGACTGCTGTCCACTCCCACCAGGGCGTCGCCCCCTCAGGCGAGGTGTCCCGCCCCCTCAATGTAAATAATAAGACCTTACGTTTGCCAAACCCCCCCCCCGCTCATCAACTTAACATTCGCCGCCGCCATAGCTCAACAACTTTGAACGCCGAAATTTTCTGACGCCCCCTCACTGTATATGTTCTGGCGCCGGCCCTGACTCCCACAGTCCTCTCTAAAAAACAGTGATGGTTAAATAATTTAATAAACCATTCTAGGAAAAAAAGTCTGATTATTGCGTCTTTATTAAAACTATGTACGATTATGGATAATTTGTTTTTACCTGGTTCACCAGTGATGGGTTCATCAGCCAAGTCTGTATCGCCCTCATTTTCAGTCACCACGCCACTTAACAGGGGTTCCCCAATTAAACATGCCATCCTCTCATCAAAAGGAGACGGAGAAAGTGTGGCCTTTCCCCCACCAGTAGCACTTGCACTCTTCCTGTGCAAAGAAATCCGTTTCTTTGCATCTACTTTCAAGTCCGACCATTTCTTTTTTACTTCTGCAACAGTGCGGCTTGTAGAGCTTACATTGTTAACAGCTGCAGCCACATGTTGCCACTCAAACAACACATTTTTCCTTGCCTCGACCTCTGAAACAAGGACTTCCACTTCACATTCTCCAAATTTTCGTTTTTTCGTCTTTTTCTCATCCATTATTCCGCTTCAAAAAGAATGGGGCAAGCTTCCATTTAAATATTTATGAGTGATTTGCATTGACCATTTATGGGTAAAAGTGGGCGGGGCGGAGGCGGAGCGTGCGGCTGATTCAGCTGCGCTCAGTTTGAAGATGGTTGTGATTTATAAAGAGGAAACAACGTGCGGGTGTGCGTACGCAGGGTTTTATAAATCAGTTTTTTTTTGTGCGCACGCAATTTCCTGGTTTTGAGCGCACGTACATTTTCACTCCAGATTCCACGCAAAGTTTTATAAGTGAGGCCCCAGGACCTCCACAAAGCAGGTGGATCATTTTCAGCTTCAGTGACCAGTGACATGGTGGTGCTGTATTAGTATGTGTTGCACTGGTGTGAGTGAATCAAACACAGCTAAGCTGTGCACAGTACACCACAACATACAGGTCAAGTGTCACTGAAGTGAGAGTATGATCCACCTGCTCAGTGGTGGTCATGTAGACGTCTAAAAATGAATGGAAAATATGGAAAATGGAAAATAAGTGTAGATACAAGGTTTTGATGTTATAACTGATAAGAGGAGAGAAAATAATATTCTAACTTTCTAATCATATAAAACTATTTTTTGTTGGTAGAAGTTTTCTTGGTCTTTCCAGACTTTTTTCTCTAGATGTCACAAATGAAGATTGCAAGCTGCTCTGGATAAGTGTGACAGCAATATACAATTTGTATATCTGTTGTTTTTGTTTTCTCAGGTGTACAAGCTTAAATGTAGCTGAACATCTTAAAGATTTTAAATCTAAAAAACATTTATTGTAACTTTTTTATTTGCTCTCATTTACACTTAAATCCTCCCTCTCTCACACTCAGGCGCATATTTATATATATATATATATAATGTACAAATGATGCAATACGTGCAATAAAGGAAAAAAAAACATTAAAGTGCCGTTCCAGAATAACAAGTGAGAAGTATTTTAAACTTTGACTTTGATTTTAAAAAATGTCTAAAGTCATGGCTCTTCTAATGTTTTTATTCAGCTACTTTTGTGTAAGCATATACTTCTGTTTAAGAGCTTCTCCATGCAGTTTCCGTCTTATTTTGGCAGATCTGTTAAGATGATTGGCTGCAGTAAAAAATGATTGACAGCTAACTCTGACTGATAATTGGCTTAATAAAAACTGATTGACAACAAAAGTCTAGTATCTGATTGGCTGCAGTCGAAAATGATTGACACATGCTCCGCCCTTTACCCACGCCCACCGGGGCTCCGACCTGCAGCCAGTGTTGCCAGGTTCGCGGTTTTCACGCCAAATTGGGCTTGTTTGAAACTCCTTCTGCGGGTAAAAATTCTGGGGTCGCGGGGTGCGGTTTTTTGGGCCACCGCAGGAGTTACAAGTCAACAATAAGAATCGATGGCAATATAATACTAAAATAGTCTCAATTTTAACACTTAAAAAATTGCTTTTCCGGTCGCAGCCTAGTGTTCCCTAATACATAAATGTAGATTGTCTGCGTATTTTAATGTGCGTAATATATCGTGCTACCGTATTTTTCCCCATCGTGCAATTACTTTTACAAAGCGCATAATACTTTAATAAGAAACTGTCACGTTGTGGGGGCGGCCCCTGCCGGTCGCCCCCGTTTACAGCGGCAGATGTCCTGTTTTTGGTCACGTGATGTTCGTCCCTCAGGTGGGCGGGACCCGTGATCCGTCTTACCTGAGGGTCGTTTGTTCGTCTATATATGTCTTGTCTTTGTACCAGTTGACTGCTGGTTATTATTTCCTTCATTCAGAACAATGCACCGGTTTTTGCACACTTTCTATTAAACCATACTATTTCCCTGAGACTTGGCGTAATCGCTTCCTTTTTAGTTGCTCACCCTGCCCGTCACAGAATAACCAACCACCCTTCGGAAGCCGCCAGTCTCCTTTACTTTTTCCTTCATTTGTGGTCATGTCTCGTGGTAAGTGTTTGTCTATGTGCTGTGTGTTTGTCCAAGAGTGTGTTGAGTCTGTCCCCACTCGTCCCGCCATGTTTAAATGTTGTTTGTGTTGAGACCTGTAAGTAACACGGCGGTGACTAGAGCTGGGGACCAGTAGACTCCGCTCTCACCCAGCGAAACTACCGGTACCACACATTACGCTCGTCCGTTGTCCGTTATCGTCTGTATATGTGTGTGTGTGTGTGTGTGTACGTTGTAGTGTTTTGTTTTAATAACGACGCAGAAGTGAGCAAGTGTGTGAGTATGCCGTGGTGTGTGTGTTTTGCTGGTGGTGTTTGTGTGTGTATGTAGACAGGTCCACCAGTGCGTGCCGCATGCTAGACCGCGTTAGACGCGAGAGTCTCTCGGCTCTTTTCGCCTCGCTCACCCGATATCCCGTGGTGACGGGGGTGAGTGACTGCGAGCCCGAGAGACGCGTCGCTGTGGGTGTGACGCATAGCCGCTCGCGTATAGCTCTCTCTCTCCAAAGATGTTCGGATCCCATTGCGAAAATGGTAAGGGAGAGAGAGAGCTGGAGTAGGCGCTTCACGCTCTACAGAGCGCGCGCATCGGTGGGTCCTGTCCGTTTGTTTGTATTCTCTGTCTTTGCGTGTTCGTTTTGTCCTAGCATGTAGCGTGATTTGTTTTATGTAATTCCTCTCTTGCGCCCCTCTTCACTGTGTGTGGGGAGGGGTCCATTTGAGGTCCCGTGCCACTGGGTGTGGTACGGAGGGCATCTAGGTGCGTATATGTTTTATGTTGTGTCTGTGTTTTTTGTTTTGTTATTCCCCGGAGAGGCCCCCCCTAAATATGTTTTTGGGGGGGAGCTATGGGGTTCCTGAGCCACGGCATGTGGCTCAGAAGGCGCAACTCCATCAGGAGACCTGACCTTTGGGAGGGACCCCTGGGCAGGGAGGAACCCCTGTACCCCTTTATGTAGGCAGAGGATGCCTGGGGTGTATGGGCAGGGTGTCTCCTCATGCCAAGAAGGGGTCCCCTCCCCCCTGGGTAAAGGGGGGCCAAAGGTCAGGGCAGGGCGCGTTATGTGTTGTGTGTCGTCTGTGTGCGTGTGTGTGTGATGTGTTGCAGGTCGCTCCTGGTGGTGGACTGCGGCACTCCCGGACCTAGTGGGGTCTCCAGGAGGAGACCCTCCCCTTCGAGCTTAGGGTGACCAGCGTGTCCCTGATGCGCATTGCCAGGGCCCTGGTCTCTGGCGCTCCTGGGTTGGGTGGAGGAGTCCACATTGAGATGAGGGGCCCCAGGAGGGGTTCACTCCCCAGGAGTCTGGGGTGACCCCTAGCGAAAAGGGCAGGGGTCAGCTCCGAGCGAAGAGGTAGGTTCGGGAGGTTGTCGGTGGAAGCCGTGACCGCACCCCAGTATGGCGGCCTTCACACATCCACACCTGTGACGTTTGTTGGGCCATGTGCTCCCGGTCCGCGCACAGCGGTGGGGCTTAAGCAGCCTAAGGCCGGTTAGGGCGTGAGGGCCCTGTGACCAACCGGGGCGTGGTTATCGTCTTGTTGACGGCCCAATCGGTCCAGGGTCCCGCCCAGGAGGCGAGCTAACGTGTGTGTGTGTGTTTTATGTTTTCAGCTCCAGGACTGCAGGAAACGGGTCCCTGTCTTGTCCCCGCCCTCCCGCCCCTTTGTTGTGTTTTGTGTGCTGCCGCTGTAAGCTGCACGTCCGGAGGGGAGGGTCTGTCACGTTGTGGGGGGGCCCCCTGCCGGTCACCCCCGTTTACAGCGGCAGATGTCCTGTTTTTGGTCACATGATGTTCGTCCCTCAGGTGGGCGGGACCCGTGATCCGTCTCACCTGAGGGTCGTTTGTTCGTCTATATATGTCTTGTCTTTGTACCAGTTGACTGCTGGTTATTATTTCCTTCATTCGGAACAATGCACCGGTTTTTGGTTTGCACACTTTCTATTAAACCATCCTATTTCCCTGAGACTTGGCGTGATCGCTTCCTTTTTAGTTGCTCACCCTGCCCGTCACAGAAACCACTTACACAAGGGATTAGAACATATAAATCATGAAAAATAAATTCCCGTATATCAAACACTCACTATATCATTCTTAACATGCATAATTGCACATGAACGTGTGATATGGTAGCTACATAATGGGAAATTCTGGCTCAGAAGATGAGATACATTTAACAAAATGTTCTGCAGGAGAAAATGGAGAGTTCTGTAAAAGAAGGCGAGGAAACGAGGCAGGACGCAAGCGAGAGTCGAGGTTTCAAGATAACCAAAACTGCAAAAAAATGAACGTAATGTTAACGTTTAACTAAAAGGAAAACAAAAGACGTTCAAGCAAAGCAACAAATCAAGAAAACAACTGAACCACATCGACAGAAACAGCGAAAACAAAATTCAAAAGTAGGCCTACTTACAAACTCGAGTAATAACCAGAGACAACAAGCAGAAACAAAGCAGCGCACACGTGAGAAGGGAAACCAGATAATGTTGAGGATGTAAGAAGAAGGGAAGTCAAATACACGTGTGTAAAAAAAATGCCACGTGGGCTGACGACAGACACTGCACACTTACGCTTGATAATTTTATGCATGTGTGAGACAGGTTGGTTGATTTTTCCCCCAAGAATTAGACATTATGGTGCCACAGATCATCCCATTTACCACCCAAAGCCAAAGAAATGTTTAATGTTTGTGTCAACTGCCACTGTGCAATACAAATTTGCATTCCAAGTATTGACTTCATTGTGAATCAGAAGGTACTAATGTCCAATAAACATCAAAAATGTATTGATTGTAGGAATTCAGACGTAGCCATATGGATGAAAACACTGCATAAATCTACTTATAGCTAGTAGCGATAGCTACGGTGAAGCTGCCAAGGTCACCAGAATCATCTCAATCAGTAGGTCATTGTCTCCCTCCAGGGTTGGGTTGAAAGAAGGTTGTTGCAATCAGTGGTGTAGTCCTAAAAAAATAAGTGGGGGGTCGTTTTTGGTGTGGCGGTGTAGCGATTCTAAATTGTTAAGCGTGAGGGATCGATCGCCAGGAGTTGGCGAACTACTAACGCATCATGTATAAACCTAGCGTTTGATGTAACAGTCTCAGCAAGAGCAACATCCAGTTAAAATAAGTGGGGGGGTCGCTGTTCCCCCGCTACACACTCCCACTACACCACTGGGGGGGATGCATCACCCCTGTTAAAATAAGTCGGCGACCCCCCTGGTTGCAATGGGTCAGGAGACTCCTGATCACAAATCTCCTCTTCAGACACCATGGCAGTGACGTTGAGTTTATGGCCAGTCCTCTGAGTTACTTCTCTGCCAAGAGGGGCAATGCATGTGTGAAAAAAATATACATACATGCCACTTAAATAATTCCTCCACAGCCAGTTGGGTGTATGGAACAGACTCTTGTCTGAACCAGAACCAGGTCTACAAACCTTCCTGACCCAGGTCTACAAACCTTCCTGACCCAGGCCTACAAACCTTCCTGACCCAGGTCTACAAACCTTCCTGACCCAGGCCTACAAACCTTCCTGACCCAGGCCTACAAACCTTCCTGACCCAGGTCTACAAACCTTCCTGACCCAGGTCTACAAACCTTTCTGACCCAGGCCTACAAACCTTCCTGACCCAGGTCTACAAACCTTCCTGACCCAGGCCTACAAACCTTCCTGACCCAGGTCTACAAACCTTTCTGACCCAGGTCTACAAACCTTCCTGACCCAGGCCTACAAACCTTCCTGACCCAGGTCTACAAACCTTCCTGACCCAGGTCTACAAACCTTTCTGACCCAGGCCTACAAACCTTCCTGACCCAGGTCTACAAACCTTCCTGACCCAGGCCTACAAACCTTCCTGACCCAGGTCTACAAACCTTCCTGACCCAGGTTTACAAACCTTCCTGACCCAGGTCTACAAACCTTCCTGACCCAGGTCTACAAACCTTCCTGACGCAGGTCTACAAAGTGAATAATCAGCTCGCCGACATCGATTCACATCAGACAGAGAATTCAAACCCAGAAATCCATATCTTGAAGTCAAATAAGGAGAGAATCTGACCTACATTATGATCCCTGGCATATCAGTGGCCTCATTTAACAATAATTCAGCAATCTGAAAGTTGAAGGGTTTAGGTTTGAGAGGACGCTTTTAAAGAACACTGTCCTACTAATCACACAGCAGCGCTCAAAGGAGATGGAAGGGAGTGAGTCACAGATCTAACCAAAAATTCCAAATACAAACACTGTCTATAGAGATAAAACAAACAGCTCCTTCAAAAACTCAACAAGGCCTGGATGTAGTGGGGCAGAACAGGCCGGAGCTGCCCCAGGTCGGGGTTCTTATATGACTGGAGACTCAACCACAAACTTTACACCTCACTCCACTCAGACGTGCAGATTCTGCTGCTCCGCCATGATTTAGCCACGCAGTATGCATCTTTGTGTAAGTTACAAATATGTTACATATTTATGTAACTTGCACAGATTCCAGCATACCACAGGTCTCATGACTGGGGTTAGTCAATCATCTGTGTCTTGGTTTGAGTCTACATGTGGCCTCATTTATATGTCAGTTTTGATTGGCTGTCACTTTGGGCACAGGTGAATTTAGCCCAGCAGCCAGCTGACACTGGACTGCTAATTATTACCATGGTAACTTTATGAACAAGCATTTACATACCATTAAAGGATGCAGTCAATTTTCATGAATTTATTTACTGCATTGCAATGTCTACTCTTTATCAGCAGAGGGAGAAATGTCCACATGTAATTGCACTTTGTGGTGCATAATTGACCACAGGGGTGATAATATCATCTTGTATCAGCTCTCTTTGTTCAGTAGTTCAAACAATGGAAGGAAATGAAAGGTTATGAAAGATGTTTTATTGTCATTGTACATTGTCACAAGTACAAGGCAACAAAAATACGTTCGTCTGGGGTCTCAGCGTAAAGCAGCACGATCCCAGAGCGGCTACAGCGTCGACATTTTAGTTTAAAAGTGAAAGCACTGAACATCTTGGTGGGGAGGTGAAAATCTAAATGATCAGATACACTAGACGCTACATTTTGCATTAGGAACCTAAAATAAACTTGAATGTGGTAATAGCAACATAAATCTTTAAAACTTGTAATGGTAGACCTGAAATGTTTCTAAACCTGATCTGAACCGTTCAATCACAAAACTTGGATTACTCTTTCCCGTACCCACACTCACTCCACTCTCTCTCTCTCTCTCTCTCTCTCTCTCTATCTATCTATCTATCTCTTTCACCCTCCCTCTCTGTCTCACCCTGCCTCCCGCATCACTACACACATACAAACATTTTTAGTCCTTCATCAACTCTCACATGTCTTTATGTTGCTCTTGTCTCTGTCTCTTGGACCATGGCTGGGATCACCCCAACACTGCTGTAAAAAACTCAAAACAATTACAGGATCTGGATTTGTGATGCTCAGATGACCACAGCAGGAAACGAGGCGCTAATCATGTTCCTTCACTTGGGAAAAGTTTGTTTAACGTTTCTATGTGTATTTTCTGATATTACTACATTTTTTTATTTATTCAACTATGTACGCTTTATATTGTCATTCTAGATGCAAGTTATGTGATCTACTTCTTCCTGTATGTGGAAGACATGAGGAAGTGATCGGGCTTGGAGAGACTCATTACGAGATCAAGTTGTTGTCTGTTGTTGTTGAATTGTTGTCTGTGATTTTTCTGTGTGTGAAGATGAAGACCACCTGCCAGCTCAATCAGGAGAAACTGGAGAACAACTTCATTCCAGAAAGTTGGACATCCTCAACAACCTGAAGATCAAATGCTCCAATCAGGAGAACCAGTTTTGTGAGGCGAACCAATCATTAACTGAGGTAAACAGGTACACCTGCAGACACATGTGCCCAGATATGTGCCCACACAAATGTGTCCTGGCATGTACAACATACATCACTGTTGTTCACACGTTCACCAACCAGCTCAAACGACCACTGCAAAGTAGAGCAGAAAGTGTACCCAAGACATACAGCAAAAATGACTGTGATGTATATGTATGTATGAATGTGTGTTTATGTGCAACACAAAAGTGCAACATAGGATAAATGTACAGAATGTACTTGCCAGCAAGGGTAGAGAGCTGCGACAACATCCCCCCAGAGGCCAGAGGTAGGCAGAGAAAGGCCCGGGAATCCCACCCGCCCACAGCCCCCCAGGAGCTGTGGAGCCCCAGGGCCGCACTTCCCAGTGACCCTCGCATGCCCGCCCACGCAGGCGGGAGAGGGAGACCCCGGACAGCGCCCCCACAGCCCAGGAGTGCAGGTCCAGGGGAACCAGAGGAAACAGAGCTGGACCAGCAAGGATCGGTAGCAGTTCCAGGACGCCCCCAGCCAAGCCCCACGCCAGCGACCCACCCCCGCCCCGGCAGGGAGCAGGAAACGGGTGAAGGAAGGCCTTCCCACCCCTCCACCCCCAGTGTTGTGTGTAGGTGTTGGTGTATATGCATGTGTGATAGTGTGTGATACTATGGTGCAGTTAAAACTGAGGGGACAGGTGCTAGGACAAACGTGGGCAAGGGCCTGGGCCACTGGACAATGCGTGTCCACACCGTCCCCTCAAAGGCCCTCAATGTCTAAGGTGCAGTAAAAACTGAGGGACAGACAGTGGTGAGGAGACAAGTGAACCATGGCAGCAGGCCCACCTCGTCAACCTCTGGGTAACATGCCTGCCCCCAGAATCCTAAATGTACAAGGACTGTGTGCGTATGTATGTGTGCGGGGTGGGTGGGTGGAAATGCGTAGGTCCAGAGGAAATGGTCCTCTGGAAGAGGAGAGCCTGCTTACTAGCTGGCTCATTAGGCACCGAGCTTCGCTGCCCCAACCCGAGGCAGGGAGCGGCCAACCTAAGGAGACTGAGGGGGTCATCCCACCCCGTCACCATATCCAATCCTGGCCCCCACCACCCTCACCGCCGAGAGTAGGCATCCTAAACACATACTCTCACACACGTATACCCCCACACACCATATATACATCTCCACAAACATTCCTCCCATATGTACACCCACACACATTCATACCATATATACATCTCCACACGCATATACACCTGCACACCTTGTGCCATGTGCACATCTCACCCATGCAGGCACCCACCACCATACCTATCGCACAATAATCATACAACAACAGACACCAACACGGTGAAGATATGTTCACATGTTCACTTGAGTGAAGGCACTTTGGGATGGTCAACACTATGTGCTTTGAGAACATGTGGCTAACGAGTCATTGACCAGCAGATGGTCCATGACCAGCAGCTGGTCCTGGCCTGGACAGAGCAGTCTGGTCCTGGACGGCTCAATGGCAAAATGAACGTAGCTAATCATCTGTAGGGCAGAGGCATTTGGGACAGGTGATTAAAACTGGCCACATCCACACCTCATTTTGTGCAGTCTTCTTAAACTGTTCTTCTCTCTCAGTAGGGTTGCCAATTGTCATGTTGAAGATGACGCCATCTTAAACACATAGAGCTTGGTGGGCATGAAGAGTCTGTGTAGTGTGACCACAAAGTGCTCGGGTAGCTCAACTGCTACTACTGTCCTTCACTGAACAACAGCTTCTGTCGGTAATGCAGCTGGACTGTGAAGAACTGCAGGGAGATGAAGCCCTGAGCCCCGAGGTTGGTTTTTTCTTTGCATATGCACACCAACTCAGGGTCAACTACAGGTGATGACTGATGAGCCCAGGAATTACAACCATCAGGCCCGTTGACAGTCTTGCTGGGACCCGGGACAAGAAAGTTTCATGTGCGGGGGTGTATGCACTTAATGGAAAATATGCAGATAGGTAAAAAACATATATATTTTAGCCATTGAGCTTATTTTGAGTACAGAATTTTATATTAATGAAAGATTTCAAGATTATTTAAAATTATAGACTTTAAATAAAAATAAATTGCTGGGCTCTTTGATGGGCCCCCCTGGCCCTGGGACCCGGGACAACAGACCCGGTTGTCTCCCCCTGTCGACGGGGCTGATAACCATGGTAATTAATCTGGTGCAGTGGTGAACGTAGTACACAAACCAGGGTTGCCAACTCTCACGCATTGAGCGTGAGACACATGCATACTTTACACGCTCTCACACAACACTTCAGATTTCTCACGCCGAATAAATACCTAGTTTATTTACTATTTATCTGATCCATATCTATGATTCAATGAGTTACTAGTTCACTCTGGCGCCAACCACTGGCAATCGATAGATCGCGATATAATACTTAACCCCCCCCCCCCCCCCCCAACTGGGTAACAAACCCTCACCCCCCTACCCCACCTTAAAGGTTTAAATCTCACTCCAGGTGATCTTGAAAAGTTGGCAACCCTGCACAAGTCATTTTAATTTAGTCCCCAGAGGAGCAGACAAATATTCTGATCACTGATGAGTTTTTATCTGACCTCAGATCAGACCCACTTTATTAATAAACATCTCTGACCTTTAAAGCAAAGAATGAAAGTTGTTCCATCATGGCTGATCTAAATTCAGTCCATCATGTGAGCTAACCTGACCGTCCTGACCATTAATGTCTGGATGTTTCAGTGTCCACATTCTGTCCACGTCTCTCTCCTAAAGGGAAAAGACACCGGAAATTACAATAAGGTTCATAAACATAATATTAGTTTGTAACGTTTAATAGTGTATGTACACTTCTGTATTTCCATGTAGTGCACTGTGTTTTATTGGTATTACAAGAAAATGGAAAAAAAGAAATAACAAATGTAAACAAACTGAAAGTGAACTAATGGTTCAAACACCCACAAATGGCAAGGAAACATATTGCCCTCTGTGTGTGTGCAAGAGAGAGAGATTGAGAATGTGTGTGTGTGTGTGTGTGTGTGTGTGTGTGTGTGTATAGACTTGTGTGTTTGTGTGTGTGTGTGTGTGTGTGTGTGTACACTACCTCTGTGTTTCCAATGGATGAATGCCTCTATCCTGAGTATGTAGAGTATTAAAACCGTCAAGATGCTGAGAACTGTGTGAACACACATAGAACAGTTAGACTGGATAGACGGTTTGTTGGTGTTTGAGTGCAGATAAAATAGAAAGTGGTTTGACCTATGATGTAGCGTACTGGGGAGAAACAGTGTGTAGTCTGAAGATCTGGTGGATCTTTAACTCCAGATGTAACGGTTACTGTAGGAGACACTTCTGAGGACATTCTTGATGTATATGATTGTGTCCCAGTTTCCCTCACTATACAAACAAATAACATATGAAACCAAAAACATCACAGACACAGTCACCTCTCTCCACCCTACACCAGGGGGGTATTCCAAGAAGCGGGTTTAACAAACTCTAAACTTAACCCTGAACTCGGAGTTGTCTTACCCTGATCTGACATACTCAGAGTTTTAGGTTCCAAAACGGCGGATCGGAGTTAAAGTAATCAGGGTCGCTCAACTCTGAGTAGGTTGACCCAGACAGAAGCGCGTTCACGCGTAACTATGAAAGGCATTCTTAATGGAACGATAAATAGGATTTATCATAGACTTAAACGCGAAAATCAGCCGAACATCGTATTTCACACCACTGTAGCTTGAAGTATTATTGACTGCATATGCAGAATATTTAGATATTATTAAACGTAAATGTAATACTGCGGTAGCTGCTAGAGAAAGGCAGTCAGCATGTCAAAAAATTGCCAACAGAGTTAATGCGTGAGCGAAAATGATATTTTTATATTTAGCAGAAGGGTGCGATTATATTATTATTTTCTCCACCTTTATAATACTGTATTGAGTTTTTAAATATTTTTTTATTGAACACTTACTAATTCCAGGTCTAATCTGAGTGGTGTGAAACACACATGGCATCAGATAAAAATGAAGTATAAGAATATTGTACAAAGTTGTATGGCTGTACATAACTATATCTTATTCTTAAAATATATTATAAAATATATTTATTTACAGGAAAAATGAAATAATGAAACATAACAGTGAATTTGACTGTAATGTATATTAAAAGGTTACAGGGTGGATGGTGGGGTGGGTGGTGGTGCATGATTTAATGTGGAAAGCAGTGATTGCAGATGGAGTCTCTGACAACTCCACCATCTCTGTTGTCACCCACATGCATGTAAGGTTCCTCGTCTGTGGGCATGTCAGAGATGGTAGGCTGTCGCTCTTCATGGTTGCAATGTTGTGTAATACCACATATGCCATTATTATGTGGCACGCCCTATCAGGGGTTACTCTGAGCCCCTTCAGGCACTGGAACCTGGCCTTGAGGATTCCTAGGGTCATTTAAATTCTTGCCCTGGTTTGACTGTGGTCCAGGTGCAGGATCTGAATAGGGAGTCATAAGGTAGGCCTATAGGAGAGGCAGGGATACCCTCTGTCTCCATGAAGGAGGCCGTCATGTCCTATAATCACACTAGGGTTTGCAATGATTTAACTATTACACTGCATGTGAATAACTAGCAAAACTACCGCAGGCCTACTCTGTTCAGATTTGTTGTACAGTGTGGAATCATACACGGATCCTGGCCATCTGGCTTCAACATTTGTGATGAGGTGGGAAGCATCACATATGATCTTGATGGGAAGAACGGTCAGTTACAATAGCTACGTTATTTTTGTTACCATTAAAGATAAGTACATTACTCATTAAGGATTATAAAGGTTAGTACCTGTACATTAATGCTATGGATGAATTTTCATGTTCTAATGGTGCTGGAATAGGTAGCATATGTAGGTTCCATCAATACAGCCAATCACTCTAGGAAATCCTTAAAAATGTAAATGGAATGAAGTTCGTTATATATTGCCTCTCCTTTGCTTAATTTCTTTATTGTCCGTGTGAATTAAAGACAAACCAATGATGCTGTGGAATTCCTCTTTGATGTCCATAACTGGCTTAAGCCCAGGAAACACCACAAAACCGGGCACTAGTCATTTTGATGCCGGACATAGTTTTCGGACAGACCGACATACAGTAGCTTTGCTGACATATTCCGCATCTCCTACACTATAAAGAAAACTTCCACTAGCAAAAAACGAAGACCGATATATAACAATCTGGAGAGAATTTAGGGCTGATCCGCGATGTGTAATATTTGAAATGTTATTATAATAATAAAGTTATTGATGTAAGTAATGGTTTGTGCTGAAAACGATAACGTTCATTAAAAAAATAATCCGAAAATGATAGTAGGCCTATGTCTATTCGGGGTTTTATAAGGCGTTCCCGATGAAGAACTCAGCGAATAAACTGAGTTTCAATATCCACATGATCTTCGAGGAAAGGACACGTCATGATGACGTGTTTGTAACTCTGGGTCAGGTCCAAGTTAACCTGCCAGCGAGCAGGTTAGCTTCAGAGCATAAGTTGCTATAGTAACTGACTCCGGTTCTCTCTAAGCTCGGTTTCTGGAACAGAAAACCTCGAGTTTCCGTGAACTCTGAGTTAACTTACCCGGGTTTTCTCGCTTAACCCACTTCTTGGAACACCCCCCAGGTCCTCAGGTAAAATATCACTCTTATACAGGTCAGTTGATAGACTTGCTGGGCCCAGGGGCATGAAGTCTTCACATGTACCAGCCTTTACTACCTCTTCAATTATTCAATCAAGCAATCACATAATCATTTAAATTAATGTCTTATTGAACAAGACAAAATACTGTAATAAAACTGTAGCAAACCCACAATTTTACAGATATTCTCAATTCAGTGGTCAATTGTGTGTGTCTGCGGTGGTTTTTCCGTCTGTGTGCTGTTCTGGTCTGTGTGGGTCAGGGATTAAGAGTTCGGTCTCTTCACTACAAACGGATCGGGTGTCCAACTTTACGGAGCTACAACGTTGTTGTTGTTTACCGTTGAACCTTTGATCTCAGTCATCTTCACACTCTTCACAATCTTTTCACGACTACACATGCTTGTCATGTATATTTCAGCGGTTTACCTGAAACACTCAAAGTGAAGTCTCTGTAATATCTGTGTTCACTCTCACACCTGTATTCTCCCTCATCCTCTTCTCTCAGGTCAGTTATGAGCAGAGAGAGATTTCCAGGAGAGAGTTCATTAAACCACTGAACTCTGTCTCTGTAGCGCTCATCACTGAACACATCAGTCCAGTGTCCACTACTCCGAGTCCACCAGATGAAACTCTGAGGTCGTGTCTGCAGGTCAGTGCAGGAGCAGGACAGCAGGACTGAGCCTCCTGTGTGACCTTTGACCTTTATGGTCGTATTGTCAGAGAGCATGCAGCCTGCAGAAAGACAGAAAACTCCCACATTATTATCACTCAGAGGGAAAATATTACAATGCTACTGGCTATAAGCCTCCAAATGCAGGTCATAAACAATCCAATAATTCATCTCTGTTACATGTTTAGTTGAACAGATTCAGTAGTTGTAGTCTAATACTGTTCTTAATAAGGACATTTCTAAACACACTTAGTCTAAACTAGACAGACACCACGTCACTAATGTGAACAACACTGAACTCAGAACTGAGTCTCAGTTTGTCTCTAAGAGAACAGATGAAATAACTGATCCCACCTGCAGTGATGTGGAGCACAACCAGCAGAAGACACAACCTCTCCATCCCTGTGTGTGTTGAGATGATACAGTTCCTCAGAATCACACCACTTAACCCCCCCATACACACTCTCTCTCTCTCTCTCTCTCTCTCTCTCACGCACATAACCCAGCTAGCCAATTAAATGTACATGAACTGCTATGATATTCGAACAGTTTAGTTTGACTCTCATAACATTTGTAAATTTACATTTATTGACCAATGACCATTTATTCGTTCATAACAACCCTTTACAAGAAACACTGTAAATGTACATTTATCAATGAACTCTTGCTGTCCGTTTGCTTGACTCTGCTCTGCTGTAGTAGTTTTGCGGTGGTGGTTGGTGGTTTTAATTCTTAATGCTGCTTCACTTAAATTAGTTCTGCATGGTGAGATGTTTGCGTTTGGAACATCTGTGGTGAGTGTTCATTCACACATATAGTGGAAGTGTTATCGTGCCGTCAGACAGGATCATGTATCAGACTTTTAATGTACAGCCCAGTTCTCTGAGTGTTGTTACTCAACATAGTTTTTCACGACAAGAACATTGTTATAGTTACAGTAAAACTAAAAAGTACGAAAAGTACACAAGACAACTTGGAGCGAGCAGCAATAGAATCCACTTCATGTTTGAGAACATGCAGATCAAAACTAGATCTGCTAAAATAACCACGGACGTAATTTGGGGGGGGGGACTTTTTCAAAAGTCCGCCCCAGTTTTTACGGTTAAAACCAAATATTTAAATAGCGACGATCCATGTCCCCCCCACTTATTATTACAAAATTACGTCTATGAAAATAACCCCTGAAGACGTGTTTCAGCAGTGAAGATAAAGAGACACCACAGAGATGTCTGAAATTCACACTTACTCACACGTTAGAGTGGAGAATATTCACGAACTTGTTTGAATGTTAAAATAATGAAAATTCTGTGTGTAGAGAACTGAATGAGTGTATTGCGATTAACAAAACTGACTGAAAAAAAAACGAAATGTTGCATTTAAAATGTAAACATTATAATACTGCTGTTTTACAGGATAAAACCCTGTCAATAGGGTTATAGTTTTATGGCTCCGCCTGGTGGTGACATTTAGGCGTTGATGCATCGCCACATCCTCATAAAATACAAACTTATACCTTAAATAAAGCCATTGGTAGTGCTATTCACACACACTAGTCAGAGGGCGGAATAAATGTTTTAAAGTTCACACTAATCCCTCAGTACACCACAGTGAAGAAGCGGTTAAGGACTTTCAGAAGTGGATTTAACGATGAACCTGCACATAAATGCACATGTATGTTCTAGGACAGAGGTTATTAAGCATCTTATTGCAGTATAAATTTCCATATTAAAAAAATACCTATATTTAAAAACGAATTCTTCGGCCCGTACACTAGACTCCGCCATGTCGCCTGTTTATTGTTCATAGAGTAATGAATCCTGGGATATGGTGGGACGTGAAGGATACTCAGACGCGTATATATATATATATATATATATATATATATATATATATATATATATATATATGATGTACAAATGATGCAATACGTGCAATAAAGGAAAAAAAAACATTAAAGTGCCGTTCCAGAATAACAAGTGAGAAGTATTTTAAACTTTGATTTAAAAAAATGTCTAAAGTCATGGCTCTTCTAATGTTTTTATTCAGTTACTTTTGTGTAAGAGCGGCATATACTTCTGTTTAAGAGCTTCTCCGTGCAGTTTCTGCCTTCATTTGGCAGATCTGTTAAGATGATTGGCTGCAGTAAAAAATGATTGACACAAGCTCCGCCCTTTACCCACGTTATTCATGTTACCTTTGTTAGTTTAGGACATTAAAACAAATCCGTAAGGTGTCAACCTAATATGAAGGTGAAATACAAATGTGAAATAACCTGTCCCTGCACTCAGTTAGGCGCCCTCTACTGGGCCATGCATGCCAGTGTCAGCTGTGCTCTTCAAGTCTGGTGTAAGTACAGGTAGATTGATCTAAATGATGTATAAATTATTGCAGGCACTGGGTATCAACAGTGAAGACGATGTGAATAAAATGGCAGATTTCTTAATGAAATATAAATACCAGCATAAGGACCAGGCAGAGGTGAGAGAAACCTCCTAGTTCATCTGGTTCTGTAGCCGTTTGGCATCGTTAGCTGGTCTCTACACCACCACTGCTGTTTCCTAGCAGGACGGTTTGGTGAGGAACCATGGTGAGTCAGTAGAGGAGAAGGAGACCGATCTTATCCACCCAAACGATGTGAAGATGAAGAACACCTGCCAGCTCAATTGGGAGAAACTGGAGAACAACTTCATCCAGAATGTTGGACATCCTCAACAACCTGAAGATCAAACGCTCCAATCAGGAGAACCAATTTTGCGAGGCGAACCAATCATTAACTGAGGTAAACAGGCACACCTGCAGACACATGTGCCCAGATATGTGCCCACACAAATGTGTCCTGGGATGTACAACACACATCACTGTTGTTCACATGTTCACTTGAGTGAAGGCACTTTGGGATGGTCAACACACTATGTGCTTTGAGAACATGTGGCTAACTAGTCATTGACCAGCAGATAGTCCTGGCCTGGACAGCTCAGTCTGGTCCTGGACGGCTCAATGGCAGAATGAACGTAGCTAATCATCTGCAGGGCAGAGGCATTTGGGACAGGTGATTAAAACTGGCCACATCCACACCTCATTTTGTGCAGTCTTCTTAAACTGTTCTTCTCTCTCAGTAGGGTTGCCAATTGTCATGTTGAAGATGACGTCATCTTAAACACATAGAGCTTGGTGGGCATGAAGAGTCTGTGTAGTGTGACCACAAAGTGCTCGGGTAGCTCAACTGCTACTACTGTCCATCATTGAACAACAGCTTCTGTCGGTAATACAGCTGGACTGTGAAGAACTGCAGCGAGATGAAGCCCTGAGGCCCGAGGTTGGTTTTTTCTTTGCATATGCACACCAACTCAGGGTCAAATACAGGTGATGACTGATGAGCCCAGAAATTACAACCGTGGTAATTAATACACAAACCAGGGTTGCCAACTCTCACACACGCATTTGACCGTCTTCACACACACACTCACGCCACACTTCCGATTTCTCACGCCGAAAAAAAATCTAGTTTATTTACCTCTGATCCACATCTATGATTCAATGAGTTACTAGTTCACTCTGGCGCCAACCACTGGCGATTGATAGATCGCGATATAATACTTAATTTGTGTCCATTTTACACCCCACCCCCCCAAGGGTTCAAATCTCACTCCAAGTGATCTTGAAAGGTTGGCAACCCTGCACAAGCCATTTTCATTTAGACTCCAGAGGAGCAGACAAAGATTCTGATCACTGATGAGTTTTTATCTGACCTCAGATCAGACCCACTTTATTAATAAACATTTTTAACTTTTAAGACAAAGAATGAAAATTGTTCCATCATGGCTGATCTAAATTCAGTCCATCATGTGAGCTAACCTGACCATTAATGTCTGGATGTTTCAGTGTCCACATTCTGTCCACGTCTCTCTCCTAAAGGGAAAAGACACCAGAAATTACAATAAGGTTCATATACATGATATTAGTATGTAACGTTTAATAGTGTATGTACACTTCTGCATTTCCATGTATTGCACTGTGTCTTATTGGTATTACAAGAAAATGGAAAAAAAAGAAATAACAAATGTAAACAAACTGAAAGTGAACTAACGGTTCAAACACCCACAAAATGGCATGGAAACCTATTGCCCTCTGTGTGTGTGTGTGCGAGAAAGAGATTGAGAATGTGTGTGTGTGTGTGTGTGTGTGTGTGTGTACACTACCTCTGTGTTTCCAATGGATGAATGCCTCTATCCCGAGTATGCAGAGTACTAAAATCATCAAGATGCTGAGAACTGTGTGAACACACATAGAACAGTTAGACTGGATAGAGGGTCTGTTGGTATTTGAGTGCAGATTAAATAGAAAGTGGTTTGACCTATGATGTTGCGTACTGGGGAAAAACAGAGTATAGTCTGAAGATCTGGTGATTCTTTAACTACAGATGTGACGGTTCCTGTAGAAGCGAAAACACACACATACACACACAAGCAAACACACACATACACACACAAACACATAAAATAGACATGATAGAATGGCTTTCTTTGAATGAAGATTAAATAGAAGGTGGTTTGACCTAGAGGGAGATCACCTGTAGTCTGAAGATCTGATCCTTCTTTAACTCCAGATGTGACGGTTACTGTAGGAGACACTTCTGGAGACGTTCTTGATGTCCATGAATGTGTCCCAGTTTCCCTCACTATACAAACAAATAACTTATGAAACCAAAAACATCACAGACACAGTCACATCGGGTCTCCAACTTTACGGAGCTACAATGTTGTTGTTGGTTATTTTCCATCATCTCTGGGCTCACAGAGTCAAACCCTGCAGTCTTAAAAAATGCAGGGTTGCCAACTCTCATGCAATGAGCATGAGACGCACGCATTTGACTTCACACGCCATTCCTCCGATTTCTCATGCTGAAAAAAATCTAGTATCAGAAAGGTTAAAACTCCCGCGGCTACAGTCAGTGCGGATCAAACCATTTGCAGGGGTGTTTGCAATTAAAGGAAAATATGAAGATAGGTTACGGGCTTGTTCTTATATAGTAAAATATTCAGTGGTATATTTTACTAAACGACAAAGCAAATAATGATCAGTTTTCATTTTGCTGACAAAAATGTGACATGAAAATTTATTATAAACAGTAAACACAGGTGAACCTTTGATCTCTCAGTCATCTTCACACTCACGCTGCAAAGGATCTTTTTACGACTACACATGTTGACATGTATATTTCAGTGGTTTACCTGAAACATGCAGAGTGAAGAGTCTACGTCTGAAATGTCCGTGTTTATTCCAGGACTCACAGACGTAGCTTCCCTCATCTTCTTCTCTCAGGTCAGTTATGAGCAGAGAGAGATTTCTAGGAGAGAGTTTATTAAACCGCTGAACTCTGTCTCTGTAGCGCTCAACTCTGAACACTTCAGTCCAGGTTCCTCTACTGTGAGTCATCCAGGTGAATCTCTGAGGTCGTGTCTGCAGGTCAGTGCAGGAGCAGGACAGCAGGACTGAGCCTCCTGTGTGACCTTTGACCTCCATGGTCTTATCGTCAGAGAGTATGCAGCCTGCAGAAAGACAGAAAGCTCTCACATTATTATCACTCAGAGGGAAAATATTACAATGCTACTGGTTATAAGCCTCCAAATGCAGGTTATAAACAATCCAATAATTCATCTCTGTTACATGTTTAGTTGAACAGATTCAGTAGTTGTAGTCTAATATTGTTCTTAATAAGGACATTTACACACACTTAGTCTAAACTAGACAGACACCACGTTGCTAATGTGAAAAACACTGAACTCAGAACTGAGTCTCAGATTTGTCTCTAAGAGAACAGATGAAATAACTGATCTCACCTGCAGTGATGTGGAGCACAACCAGCAGAAGACACAACCTCTCCATCCCTGTGTGTGTTCTGAGATGATACAGTTCCTCAGACAGAATCACACCACTTTACCCCCCCCCCCCCCCACACACACACACACACACACAACACACACACACACACACACACACACACACACTCTCTCTCTCTCGCTCGCTCACACACATAACCCAGCTAGCCAATTAAATGTACATGAACTGTACATTTGGCTCTCAGAACATGTCAATTTACATTTAATGACCAATGACCATTTATTCGTTCATAACAACCCTTTACAAGAAACATTGTAAATGTACATTTAATAACGAACTCTTGCTGTCCGCTTGCGTGACTCTGCTCTGCTGTAGCAGTTTTGCGGTGGTGGTTGGTGGGGTTTAATTCTTTAATTCTTAATGCTGCTTCACTTAAATTAGTTCTGCAGGGTGAGATGTCTGTGTTTGGCACATCTGTGGTCAGTGTTCATTCATATAGTGGAAGTGTTATCACGCTGCCAGACAGGATCATGTATCAGACTTTTCAGTTCTCTGAGTTCTCTGAGTGTTGTTACTCAACATAGTTTTTCACGACAAAAACATTTTTATAGTTACAGTAAAACTAAAAAGTACAAAAAGTACACGACAACTTGGAGCGAGCAGCACAATAGAATCCGCTTCATGTTTTCGAGAACATGCAGATCAAAACTAGATCTGCTAAAATAACCACTGAAGACGTGTATCAGCAGTGAAGATAAAGAGACACCACAGAGATGTGATGGAAATTTTATGATTTCCCTTTATGCCAGGCTTTCTTAATATGTATTAAACACATTAGATGTATATGTTAGAGCTCTTTTGCATATATGTGTGTTAATCATGGCACTGAAGCCATCCTCGTGGCTTCAGTAGGCCACAGATGTGTATTGTCTTCTCTCTGGACGGCCTCGGCTCAGTCCTAATCTGATGTTCCTCGGATGTTCCTAAACTGACCTCGCTGGATGTGCCGGCCGGTCCCTCCTAATCTCAACTTGGAAGTGGCCACGGCGACAGTCAGTCCATCATGCCATCATGAGGAAGCTGAGCGTGGAGGGGTCACTGTGCTCCATCACAGGATGAGCAAGAGCACAGGGTTCATGGTGGGTGATCGTTGACCTTTCTTGACAGCTGTTGTGCTTGGAGTGCGTGCACACCCGATCTGCACTCCTCCCACTCACCTGAGGCACCCCGAACACCCTCCTTTCACCCCGGCTTCAGGTTGTGCTGCAGACCTTCTCATGGCTTAGGCAAGGTATCTTACACCGACCTGTGAACTAGTGATAAGACAGAAGACAGGTTTGCACAATTACTTAGCATGCAATTGGCGGCCTGCCAATTTTTTTGCAGTAATACCCCCTCCCTGTGTACTGCGGTAATACCCCCTCCCTGTGTACAGCAGTAATACCCCCTCCCTGTGTACAGCAGTAATACCCCCTCCCTGTGTACTGCAGTAATACCCCCTCCCTGTGTACTGCAGTAATACCCCCTCTGTACTGCAGTAATACCCCCTCCCTGTGTACTGCAGTAATACCCCCTCCCTCTGTACTGCAGTAATACCCCCTCTGTACTGCAGTAATACCCCCTCCCTGTGTACTGCAGTAATACCCCCTCCCTGTGTACTGCAGTAATACCCCCTCCCTGTGTACTGCAGTAATACCCCCTCCCTGTGTACTGCAGTAATACCCCCTCCCTGTGTACTGCTCCCGCCCGCTCTGACAGCTCAGAGGCGTCTGCTGTTGACAGAAACTCGCTTATCTCTGCTATGGGAAAACATCAGCGTTATCAGCACACAGAGTGCATATGGTGTTCAAATGTGTTGATATGTCTCTTCACATGGCAAATCACTTGGCAAAACATTTATTTTGCAAAAACTCAGTAGCAGGTTTTATCACTTTATCTATGTGGCATCTATGTGCATAGGCAAAGCATTTCTTCATTGCAAAGCATTTTATCATTATCAACAGTATCAGCATGTGTTAGCGAAAGCATTTCTTCATTGCAAAGCACGGGAACAGTTTGTCTTACCTGACCCTTCCGAATAGTCACCAGTCGACCCACCTTGACTTTGCCAAACTTGCTTCTCACGTTTGTCCTTCTTCTGCCACTTCCAGTCTTTTCTTCCGTTAACTTTTCCACCGCCCGTCATCATTTGAACCATGGCTAGGTATGTTTGATGCCTTTATTTTTCTTGCTTCTGTGTCCTCTGGTTACTCACCCTCTTCAGCTGGATTTCAACACATGTCCACTTTGTGTTGGTCAGCCGTCTGTTTTCAGCTGGCCAGTCCATCCGGATCTTTGCCACATCTATTCTCAGCTTCAGGCAAAGAAGACGTCGCAACTCATGTGATGTCGGTCTGGACTCACAGCAAAACAATTCCAGTTCATCCACAAACCTGCAACCCCCCACATCCTCTGGGTGTCCGAATTGCTTTAAAACTTCCTTTGAGTCCGTTAAAGTCCATGTTCTCATAACCAGCATAGGCTCATCCTGCCCCGCCACCCCCACCATTGGGCACATCACCTGATCTTTGGTTGTTGCCGGAACCTCTGGAGGTGGGGGCAGGAACGACTCGCTGTCACAGACCATTAGCTGGGCATCTTCTCGGCTTGGCCCGTCTGTCACATCCTGCACATCATGTGATCTCGTGTGCGACGTCACTGGGCTGACCGGGCGCTTCGGAGGAGAAGGAAGAGGAGGAGGAAGAGGAGGTTTCACTGGGACGTCCGTACAGGTCTGGATCTGCAACACACTTGACACACTTGAGATTTAGAAACTCGTGTTGAATCTCATATTTGGTCTTTAATTTTAACTTATATTCCCGCCTTTTTGCATCCCTCTCCCACATGTCAAATGCTTCCCAGTTGACTTTTAACCCATTAAATTGTTCTCTTATCAAATTTCGTTTCAATGCTGCCACCCGATCCATGTTAAAACTCCCTTCCCCTGGAAAATCACACTTTGAAACCCATACTTGAAATTGACTCTTATGCTGTGCCTTACCGGCTTCACCGTCAGTATGACGACCATGACACCCACCCATCTTACTACTGCTTCTGAGTAGGGAGATAACTACTCACTCACGCTCTCTAGAACAACAAACACTCACACAGAGCGCGACCTTCACTCTCACTGGTTTTCTGCGAGCTGTGTGCTCGTCAGCCCACAGTTATGCGCGGCCACCTGGTGCTCGACTCCCAGCCAAGGGTGAAACTCCCAATCACTCAGTTACCAATTATTTATTTTTACATGTTTACGGCAGCTCTAGAGTTTGCTTAAAACTACGCACGTTTTTACGCCACGTACTTTTTTATAAATCACAGTTTTTGCGCGTACGCACGCATTATAAATGAGGCCCCAGGACTCCAAAGGGAACCCATCCTCCATTGGGTAGCCCAGCTAAGAGCCGTTCATATTTATAGTTCCATATGTAGGCTGAGCAGTCGCTCCAGTGTGGATGTTGGGCCTCAGGTAGCAGACAGCATCGGTGTCAACATAGAACCTTCGCCTAGATAGAGACAAACCAGAGACCATGGTGAGAACATAGAACCTTCGCCTAGACAGACAAACCAGAGACCATGGTGAGAACATAGAGCCTTCACCTAGATAGAGACAAACCAGAGACCTTACCACTTAGCACCAAGATTTCTTTGCACAGGAAGAGTGCAAGTGCTACTGGTGGGGGAAAGGCCACACTTGCGAAGGTTCTATGTTCTCACCATGGTCTCTGGTTTGTCTCTATCTAGGTGAAGGTTCTACGTTCTCATCATGGTCACTGGTTTCCACCCACAGGTAAAAAAAACATAGTTAGATTGATTGGATACTCTAAAATCATTAATCATTATATACATATACACAGGACTGTGGCTACCGAGTTAAAGAGTACACTATTAGCATTTGTCCAGTGCTCTTCATCAGTGTGTGACTTTAACCTGCATTTTGTATCTTGGTTACATGCTTCTACAAAAACAATTCGATAAAGCACTTAGAAAATGGTCTGGCTTGCTGGTGGATGTGCTGATGCCACCAGCGGACACACCGATGCTGTCTGCTACCTGAGGCCCAACATCCACACTGGAGCGACTGCTCAGCCTACATATGGAACTATAAATATGAACGGCTCTTAGCTGGGCTACCCAATGGAGGATGGGTTCCCTTTGGAGTCCTGGGGCCTCATTTATAAAGCGTGCGTACGCACAAAAATGGGTTTGAAATGTGCGCACGCAACATCTTGCGCAAAAACTGTGATTTATAAAAAAGTACGTGGCGTAAAAACGTGCGTAGTTTTAAGCAAACTCTAGAGCTGCCGTAAACATGTAAAACATTGCGGAGAGAGAGATAGAGAGAGTGGGGAAATAGTGACATCATCTGGTTAAATAGAGAATTGCAAGTAAATGCGCAAACCATCCTCACGCATCAGTTAATCCCGAATAGATCAAGATTAAGAACAGAAGGACGCTACAATGACGTGCACACTCTGACACGCTCTGTTGTAGAACGCACCATCGGGCTGCTAAAAGGCCGATGGCGCTGTTTAGATGCATCAGGTGGGAGACTGCTTTACAACCCAGAAAAAGTCTGCCGGATAGTGAGAGCATGTGCCGTGCTACACAACATGGCACAGCAGAATGGTCTCGCCCTGATAATGACCGACCAACAAGCAAATGACCCTGAACCAGACCCACATGTTTACCCACCTGACGCACGTAATATTCAAGCAGTCAGACTGCGCGAGGACGTGATGTGTCGATTATAAATAATTGAAGAGAAACGCAAAGGTTTTTTTTTAACAAGTTCTTTTAATGTACTTGACATTTCAGACAGTATCCCCTTAATCTCTTTAAGCTCATTTGGTAAATTGTCAATTGCTGTAATTGTGTTTATTTGTGTTTGTAAAACAGCCTCAGTCAGAACACGACCTCCGTTTAAAGCACGTGGTGCACTGCTGGAGGCATCCGGGCACCGGAGACACCGCTGGGGCCGGGTTAGCAGTCTTCAGCTGAATGACTGCTGTCCACTCCCACCAGGGCGTCGCCCCCTCAGGCGAGGTGTCCCGCCCCCTCAATGTAAATAATAAGACCTTACGTTTGCCAAACCCCCCCCCCGCTCATCAACTTAACATTCGCCGCCGCCATAGCTCAACAACTTTGAACGCCGAAATTTTCTGACGCCCCCTCACTGTATATGTTCTGGCGCCGGCCCTGACTCCCACAGTCCTCTCTAAAAAACAGTGATGGTTAAATAATTTAATAAACCATTCTAGGAAAAAAAGTCTGATTATTGCGTCTTTATTAAAACTATGTACGATTATGGATAATTTGTTTTTACCTGGTTCACCAGTGATGGGTTCATCAGCCAAGTCTGTATCGCCCTCATTTTCAGTCACCACGCCACTTAACAGGGGTTCCCCAATTAAACATGCCATCCTCTCATCAAAAGGAGACGGAGAAAGTGTGGCCTTTCCCCCACCAGTAGCACTTGCACTCTTCCTGTGCAAAGAAATCCGTTTCTTTGCATCTACTTTCAAGTCCGACCATTTCTTTTTTACTTCTGCAACAGTGCGGCTTGTAGAGCTTACATTGTTAACAGCTGCAGCCACATGTTGCCACTCAAACAACACATTTTTCCTTGCCTCGACCTCTGAAACAAGGACTTCCACTTCACATTCTCCAAATTTTCGTTTTTTCGTCTTTTTCTCATCCATTATTCCGCTTCAAAAAGAATGGGGCAAGCTTCCATTTAAATATTTATGAGTGATTTGCATTGACCATTTATGGGTAAAAGTGGGCGGGGCGGAGGCGGAGCGTGCGGCTGATTCAGCTGCGCTCAGTTTGAAGATGGTTGTGATTTATAAAGAGGAAACAACGTGCGGGTGTGCGTACGCAGGGTTTTATAAATCAGTTTTTTTTTGTGCGCACGCAATTTCCTGGTTTTGAGCGCACGTACATTTTCACTCCAGATTCCACGCAAAGTTTTATAAGTGAGGCCCCAGGACCTCCACAAAGCAGGTGGATCATTTTCAGCTTCAGTGACCAGTGACATGGTGGTGCTGTATTAGTATGTGTTGCACTGGTGTGAGTGAATCAAACACAGCTAAGCTGTGCACAGTACACCACAACATACAGGTCAAGTGTCACTGAAGTGAGAGTATGATCCACCTGCTCAGTGGTGGTCATGTAGACGTCTAAAAATGAATGGAAAATATGGAAAATGGAAAATAAGTGTAGATACAAGGTTTTGATGTTATAACTGATAAGAGGAGAGAAAATAATATTCTAACTTTCTAATCATATAAAACTATTTTTTGTTGGTAGAAGTTTTCTTGGTCTTTCCAGACTTTTTTCTCTAGATGTCACAAATGAAGATTGCAAGCTGCTCTGGATAAGTGTGACAGCAATATACAATTTGTATATCTGTTGTTTTTGTTTTCTCAGGTGTACAAGCTTAAATGTAGCTGAACATCTTAAAGATTTTAAATCTAAAAAACATTTATTGTAACTTTTTTATTTGCTCTCATTTACACTTAAATCCTCCCTCTCTCACACTCAGGCGCATATTTATATATATATATATAATGTACAAATGATGCAATACGTGCAATAAAGGAAAAAAAAACATTAAAGTGCCGTTCCAGAATAACAAGTGAGAAGTATTTTAAACTTTGACTTTGATTTTAAAAAATGTCTAAAGTCATGGCTCTTCTAATGTTTTTATTCAGCTACTTTTGTGTAAGCATATACTTCTGTTTAAGAGCTTCTCCATGCAGTTTCCGTCTTATTTTGGCAGATCTGTTAAGATGATTGGCTGCAGTAAAAAATGATTGACAGCTAACTCTGACTGATAATTGGCTTAATAAAAACTGATTGACAACAAAAGTCTAGTATCTGATTGGCTGCAGTCGAAAATGATTGACACATGCTCCGCCCTTTACCCACGCCCACCGGGGCTCCGACCTGCAGCCAGTGTTGCCAGGTTCGCGGTTTTCACGCCAAATTGGGCTTGTTTGAAACTCCTTCTGCGGGTAAAAATTCTGGGGTCGCGGGGTGCGGTTTTTTGGGCCACCGCAGGAGTTACAAGTCAACAATAAGAATCGATGGCAATATAATACTAAAATAGTCTCAATTTTAACACTTAAAAAATTGCTTTTCCGGTCGCAGCCTAGTGTTCCCTAATACATAAATGTAGATTGTCTGCGTATTTTAATGTGCGTAATATATCGTGCTACCGTATTTTTCCCCATCGTGCAATTACTTTTACAAAGCGCATAATACTTTAATAAGAAACTGTCACGTTGTGGGGGCGGCCCCTGCCGGTCGCCCCCGTTTACAGCGGCAGATGTCCTGTTTTTGGTCACGTGATGTTCGTCCCTCAGGTGGGCGGGACCCGTGATCCGTCTTACCTGAGGGTCGTTTGTTCGTCTATATATGTCTTGTCTTTGTACCAGTTGACTGCTGGTTATTATTTCCTTCATTCAGAACAATGCACCGGTTTTTGCACACTTTCTATTAAACCATACTATTTCCCTGAGACTTGGCGTAATCGCTTCCTTTTTAGTTGCTCACCCTGCCCGTCACAGAATAACCAACCACCCTTCGGAAGCCGCCAGTCTCCTTTACTTTTTCCTTCATTTGTGGTCATGTCTCGTGGTAAGTGTTTGTCTATGTGCTGTGTGTTTGTCCAAGAGTGTGTTGAGTCTGTCCCCACTCGTCCCGCCATGTTTAAATGTTGTTTGTGTTGAGACCTGTAAGTAACACGGCGGTGACTAGAGCTGGGGACCAGTAGACTCCGCTCTCACCCAGCGAAACTACCGGTACCACACATTACGCTCGTCCGTTGTCCGTTATCGTCTGTATATGTGTGTGTGTGTGTGTGTGTACGTTGTAGTGTTTTGTTTTAATAACGACGCAGAAGTGAGCAAGTGTGTGAGTATGCCGTGGTGTGTGTGTTTTGCTGGTGGTGTTTGTGTGTGTATGTAGACAGGTCCACCAGTGCGTGCCGCATGCTAGACCGCGTTAGACGCGAGAGTCTCTCGGCTCTTTTCGCCTCGCTCACCCGATATCCCGTGGTGACGGGGGTGAGTGACTGCGAGCCCGAGAGACGCGTCGCTGTGGGTGTGACGCATAGCCGCTCGCGTATAGCTCTCTCTCTCCAAAGATGTTCGGATCCCATTGCGAAAATGGTAAGGGAGAGAGAGAGCTGGAGTAGGCGCTTCACGCTCTACAGAGCGCGCGCATCGGTGGGTCCTGTCCGTTTGTTTGTATTCTCTGTCTTTGCGTGTTTGTTTTGTCCTAGCATGTAGCGTGATTTGTTTTATGTAATTCCTCTCTTGCGCCCCTCTTCACTGTGTGTGGGGAGGGGTCCATTTGAGGTCCCGTGCCACTGGGTGTGGTACGGAGGGCATCTAGGTGCGTATATGTTTTATGTTGTGTCTGTGTTTTTTGTTTTGTTATTCCCCGGAGAGGCCCCCCCTAAATATGTTTTTGGGGGGGAGCTATGGGGTTCCTGAGCCACGGCATGTGGCTCAGAAGGCGCAACTCCATCAGGAGACCTGACCTTTGGGAGGGACCCCTGGGCAGGGAGGAACCCCTGTACCCCTTTATGTAGGCAGAGGATGCCTGGGGTGTATGGGCAGGGTGTCTCCTCATGCCAAGAAGGGGTCCCCTCCCCCCTGGGTAAAGGGGGGCCAAAGGTCAGGGCAGGGCGCGTTATGTGTTGTGTGTCGTCTGTGTGCGTGTGTGTGTGATGTGTTGCAGGTCGCTCCTGGTGGTGGACTGCGGCACTCCCGGACCTAGTGGGGTCTCCAGGAGGAGACCCTCCCCTTCGAGCTTAGGGTGACCAGCGTGTCCCTGATGCGCATTGCCAGGGCCCTGGTCTCTGGCGCTCCTGGGTTGGGTGGAGGAGTCCACATTGAGATGAGGGGCCCCAGGAGGGGTTCACTCCCCAGGAGTCTGGGGTGACCCCTAGCGAAAAGGGCAGGGGTCAGCTCCGAGCGAAGAGGTAGGTTCGGGAGGTTGTCGGTGGAAGCCGTGACCGCACCCCAGTATGGCGGCCTTCACACATCCACACCTGTGACGTTTGTTGGGCCATGTGCTCCCGGTCCGCGCACAGCGGTGGGGCTTAAGCAGCCTAAGGCCGGTTAGGGCGTGAGGGCCCTGTGACCAACCGGGGCGTGGTTATCGTCTTGTTGACGGCCCAATCGGTCCAGGGTCCCGCCCAGGAGGCGAGCTAACGTGTGTGTGTGTGTTTTATGTTTTCAGCTCCAGGACTGCAGGAAACGGGTCCCTGTCTTGTCCCCGCCCTCCCGCCCCTTTGTTGTGTTTTGTGTGCTGCCGCTGTAAGCTGCACGTCCGGAGGGGAGGGTCTGTCACGTTGTGGGGGGGCCCCCTGCCGGTCACCCCCGTTTACAGCGGCAGATGTCCTGTTTTTGGTCACATGATGTTCGTCCCTCAGGTGGGCGGGACCCGTGATCCGTCTCACCTGAGGGTCGTTTGTTCGTCTATATATGTCTTGTCTTTGTACCAGTTGACTGCTGGTTATTATTTCCTTCATTCGGAACAATGCACCGGTTTTTGGTTTGCACACTTTCTATTAAACCATCCTATTTCCCTGAGACTTGGCGTGATCGCTTCCTTTTTAGTTGCTCACCCTGCCCGTCACAGAAACCACTTACACAAGGGATTAGAACATATAAATCATGAAAAATAAATTCCCGTATATCAAACACTCACTATATCATTCTTAACATGCATAATTGCACATGAACGTGTGATATGGTAGCTACATAATGGGAAATTCTGGCTCAGAAGATGAGATACATTTAACAAAATGTTCTGCAGGAGAAAATGGAGAGTTCTGTAAAAGAAGGCGAGGAAACGAGGCAGGACGCAAGCGAGAGTCGAGGTTTCAAGATAACCAAAACTGCAAAAAAATGAACGTAATGTTAACGTTTAACTAAAAGGAAAACAAAAGACGTTCAAGCAAAGCAACAAATCAAGAAAACAACTGAACCACATCGACAGAAACAGCGAAAACAAAATTCAAAAGTAGGCCTACTTACAAACTCGAGT
The DNA here is from genome assembly GCF_052324685.1 of Brachyhypopomus gauderio. Lineage (NCBI taxonomy): Eukaryota > Metazoa > Chordata > Actinopteri > Gymnotiformes > Hypopomidae > Brachyhypopomus > Brachyhypopomus gauderio. Next base: position 122,759 of record NC_135219.1, read on the forward strand.
AATAACCAGAGACAACAAGCAGAAACAAAGCAGCGCACACGTGAGAAGGGAAACCAGATAATGTTGAGGATGTAAGAAGAAGGGAAGTCAAATACACGTGTGTAAAAAAAATGCCACGTGGGCTGACGACAGACACTGCACACTTACGCTTGATAATTTTATGCATGTGTGAGACAGGTTGGTTGATTTTTCCCCCAAGAATTAGACATTATGGTGCCACAGATCATCCCATTTACCACCCAAAGCCAAAGAAATGTTTAATGTTTGTGTCAACTGCCACTGTGCAATACAAATTTGCATTCCAAGTATTGACTTCATTGTGAATCAGAAGGTACTAATGTCCAATAAACATCAAAAATGTATTGATTGTAGGAATTCAGACGTAGCCATATGGATGAAAACACTGCATAAATCTACTTATAGCTAGTAGCGATAGCTACGGTGAAGCTGCCAAGGTCACCAGAATCATCTCAATCAGTAGGTCATTGTCTCCCTCCAGGGTTGGGTTGAAAGAAGGTTGTTGCAATCAGTGGTGTAGTCCTAAAAAAATAAGTGGGGGGTCGTTTTTGGTGTGGCGGTGTAGCGATTCTAAATTGTTAAGCGTGAGGGATCGATCGCCAGGAGTTGGCGAACTACTAACGCATCATGTATAAACCTAGCGTTTGATGTAACAGTCTCAGCAAGAGCAACATCCAGTTAAAATAAGTGGGGGGGTCGCTGTTCCCCCGCTACACACTCCCACTACACCACTGGGGGGGATGCATCACCCCTGTTAAAATAAGTCGGCGACCCCCCTGGTTGCAATGGGTCAGGAGACTCCTGATCACAAATCTCCTCTTCAGACACCATGGCAGTGACGTTGAGTTTATGGCCAGTCCTCTGAGTTACTTCTCTGCCAAGAGGGGCAATGCATGTGTGAAAAAAATATACATACATGCCACTTAAATAATTCCTCCACAGCCAGTTGGGTGTATGGAACAGACTCTTGTCTGAACCAGAACCAGGTCTACAAACCTTCCTGACCCAGGTCTACAAACCTTCCTGACCCAGGCCTACAAACCTTCCTGACCCAGGTCTACAAACCTTCCTGACCCAGGCCTACAAACCTTCCTGACCCAGGCCTACAAACCTTCCTGACCCAGGTCTACAAACCTTCCTGACCCAGGTCTACAAACCTTTCTGACCCAGGCCTACAAACCTTCCTGACCCAGGTCTACAAACCTTCCTGACCCAGGCCTACAAACCTTCCTGACCCAGGTCTACAAACCTTTCTGACCCAGGTCTACAAACCTTCCTGACCCAGGCCTACAAACCTTCCTGACCCAGGTCTACAAACCTTCCTGACCCAGGTCTACAAACCTTTCTGACCCAGGCCTACAAACCTTCCTGACCCAGGTCTACAAACCTTCCTGACCCAGGCCTACAAACCTTCCTGACCCAGGTCTACAAACCTTCCTGACCCAGGTTTACAAACCTTCCTGACCCAGGTCTACAAACCTTCCTGACCCAGGTCTACAAACCTTCCTGACGCAGGTCTACAAAGTGAATAATCAGCTCGCCGACATCGATTCACATCAGACAGAGAATTCAAACCCAGAAATCCATATCTTGAAGTCAAATAAGGAGAGAATCTGACCTACATTATGATCCCTGGCATATCAGTGGCCTCATTTAACAATAATTCAGCAATCTGAAAGTTGAAGGGTTTAGGTTTGAGAGGACGCTTTTAAAGAACACTGTCCTACTAATCACACAGCAGCGCTCAAAGGAGATGGAAGGGAGTGAGTCACAGATCTAACCAAAAATTCCAAATACAAACACTGTCTATAGAGATAAAACAAACAGCTCCTTCAAAAACTCAACAAGGCCTGGATGTAGTGGGGCAGAACAGGCCGGAGCTGCCCCAGGTCGGGGTTCTTATATGACTGGAGACTCAACCACAAACTTTACACCTCACTCCACTCAGACGTGCAGATTCTGCTGCTCCGCCATGATTTAGCCACGCAGTATGCATCTTTGTGTAAGTTACAAATATGTTACATATTTATGTAACTTGCACAGATTCCAGCATACCACAGGTCTCATGACTGGGGTTAGTCAATCATCTGTGTCTTGGTTTGAGTCTACATGTGGCCTCATTTATATGTCAGTTTTGATTGGCTGTCACTTTGGGCACAGGTGAATTTAGCCCAGCAGCCAGCTGACACTGGACTGCTAATTATTACCATGGTAACTTTATGAACAAGCATTTACATACCATTAAAGGATGCAGTCAATTTTCATGAATTTATTTACTGCATTGCAATGTCTACTCTTTATCAGCAGAGGGAGAAATGTCCACATGTAATTGCACTTTGTGGTGCATAATTGACCACAGGGGTGATAATATCATCTTGTATCAGCTCTCTTTGTTCAGTAGTTCAAACAATGGAAGGAAATGAAAGGTTATGAAAGATGTTTTATTGTCATTGTACATTGTCACAAGTACAAGGCAACAAAAATACGTTCGTCTGGGGTCTCAGCGTAAAGCAGCACGATCCCAGAGCGGCTACAGCGTCGACATTTTAGTTTAAAAGTGAAAGCACTGAACATCTTGGTGGGGAGGTGAAAATCTAAATGATCAGATACACTAGACGCTACATTTTGCATTAGGAACCTAAAATAAACTTGAATGTGGTAATAGCAACATAAATCTTTAAAACTTGTAATGGTAGACCTGAAATGTTTCTAAACCTGATCTGAACCGTTCAATCACAAAACTTGGATTACTCTTTCCCGTACCCACACTCACTCCACTCTCTCTCTCTCTCTCTCTCTCTCTCTCTCTCTATCTATCTATCTCTTTCACCCTCCCTCTCTGTCTCACCCTGCCTCCCGCATCACTACACACATACAAACATTTTTAGTCCTTCATCAACTCTCACATGTCTTTATGTTGCTCTTGTCTCTGTCTCTTGGACCATGGCTGGGATCACCCCAACACTGCTGTAAAAAACTCAAAACAATTACAGGATCTGGATTTGTGATGCTCAGATGACCACAGCAGGAAACGAGGCGCTAATCATGTTCCTTCACTTGGGAAAAGTTTGTTTAACGTTTCTATGTGTATTTTCTGATATTACTACATTTTTTTATTTATTCAACTATGTACGCTTTATATTGTCATTCTAGATGCAAGTTATGTGATCTACTTCTTCCTGTATGTGGAAGACATGAGGAAGTGATCGGGCTTGGAGAGACTCATTACGAGATCAAGTTGTTGTCTGTTGTTGTTGAATTGTTGTCTGTGATTTTTCTGTGTGTGAAGATGAAGACCACCTGCCAGCTCAATCAGGAGAAACTGGAGAACAACTTCATTCCAGAAAGTTGGACATCCTCAACAACCTGAAGATCAAATGCTCCAATCAGGAGAACCAGTTTTGTGAGGCGAACCAATCATTAACTGAGGTAAACAGGTACACCTGCAGACACATGTGCCCAGATATGTGCCCACACAAATGTGTCCTGGCATGTACAACATACATCACTGTTGTTCACACGTTCACCAACCAGCTCAAACGACCACTGCAAAGTAGAGCAGAAAGTGTACCCAAGACATACAGCAAAAATGACTGTGATGTATATGTATGTATGAATGTGTGTTTATGTGCAACACAAAAGTGCAACATAGGATAAATGTACAGAATGTACTTGCCAGCAAGGGTAGAGAGCTGCGACAACATCCCCCCAGAGGCCAGAGGTAGGCAGAGAAAGGCCCGGGAATCCCACCCACCCACGGCCCCCCCAGGAGCTGTGGAGCCCCAGGGCCGCACTTCCCAGTGACCCCCGCATGCCCGCCCCCGCAGGCGGGAGAGGGAGACCCCGGACAGCGCCCCCACAGCCAAGGAGTGCAGGTCCAGGGGAACCAGAGGAAACAGAGCTGGACCAGCAAGGATCGGTAGCAGTTCCAGGACGCCCCCAGCCAAGCCCCACGCCAGCGACCCACCCCCGCCCCGGCAGGGAGCAGGAAACGGGTGAAGGAAGGCCTTCCCACCCCTCCACCCCCAGTGTTGTGTGTAGGTGTTGGTGTATATGCATGTGTGATAGTGTGTGATACTATGGTGCAGTTAAAACTGAGGGGACAGGTGCTAGGACAAACGTGGGCAAGGGCCTGGGCCACTGGACAATGCGTGTCCACACCGTCCCCTCAAAGGCCCTCAATGTCTAAGGTGCAGTAAAAACTGAGGGACAGACAGTGGTGAGGAGACAAGTGAACCATGGCAGCAGGCCCACCTCGTCAACCTCTGGGTAACATGCCTGCCCCCAGAATCCTAAATGTACAAGGACTGTGTGCGTATGTATGTGTGCGGGGTGGGTGGGTGGAAATGCGTAGGTCCAGAGGAAATGGTCCTCTGGAAGAGGAGAGCCTGCTTACTAGCTGGCTCATTAGGCACCGAGCTTCGCTGCCCCAACCCGAGGCAGGGAGCGGCCAACCTAAGGAGACTGAGGGGGTCATCCCACCCCGTCACCATATCCAATCCTGGCCCCCACCACCCTCACCGCCGAGAGTAGGCATCCTAAACACATACTCTCACACACGTATACCCCCACACACCATATATACATCTCCACAAACATTCCTCCCATATGTACACCCACACACATTCATACCATATATACATCTCCACACGCATATACACCTGCACACCTTGTGCCATGTGCACATCTCACCCATGCAGGCACCCACCACCATACCTATCGCACAATAATCATACAACAACAGACACCAACACGGTGAAGATATGTTCACATGTTCACTTGAGTGAAGGCACTTTGGGATGGTCAACACTATGTGCTTTGAGAACATGTGGCTAACGAGTCATTGACCAGCAGATGGTCCATGACCAGCAGCTGGTCCTGGCCTGGACAGAGCAGTCTGGTCCTGGACGGCTCAATGGCAAAATGAACGTAGCTAATCATCTGTAGGGCAGAGGCATTTGGGACAGGTGATTAAAACTGGCCACATCCACACCTCATTTTGTGCAGTCTTCTTAAACTGTTCTTCTCTCTCAGTAGGGTTGCCAATTGTCATGTTGAAGATGACGCCATCTTAAACACATAGAGCTTGGTGGGCATGAAGAGTCTGTGTAGTGTGACCACAAAGTGCTCGGGTAGCTCAACTGCTACTACTGTCCTTCACTGAACAACAGCTTCTGTCGGTAATGCAGCTGGACTGTGAAGAACTGCAGGGAGATGAAGCCCTGAGCCCCGAGGTTGGTTTTTTCTTTGCATATGCACACCAACTCAGGGTCAACTACAGGTGATGACTGATGAGCCCAGGAATTACAACCATCAGGCCCGTTGACAGTCTTGCTGGGACCCGGGACAAGAAAGTTTCATGTGCGGGGGTGTATGCACTTAATGGAAAATATGCAGATAGGTAAAAAACATATATATTTTAGCCATTGAGCTTATTTTGAGTACAGAATTTTATATTAATGAAAGATTTCAAGATTATTTAAAATTATAGACTTTAAATAAAAATAAATTGCTGGGCTCTTTGATGGGCCCCCCTGGCCCTGGGACCCGGGACAACAGACCCGGTTGTCTCCCCCTGTCGACGGGGCTGATAACCATGGTAATTAATCTGGTGCAGTGGTGAACGTAGTACACAAACCAGGGTTGCCAACTCTCACGCATTGAGCGTGAGACACATGCATACTTTACACGCTCTCACACAACACTTCAGATTTCTCACGCCGAATAAATACCTAGTTTATTTACTATTTATCTGATCCATATCTATGATTCAATGAGTTACTAGTTCACTCTGGCGCCAACCACTGGCAATCGATAGATCGCGATATAATACTTAACCCCCCTCCCCCCCCCCCAACTGGGTAACAAACCCTCACCCCCCTACCCCACCTTAAAGGTTTAAATCTCACTCCAGGTGATCTTGAAAAGTTGGCAACCCTGCACAAGTCATTTTAATTTAGTCCCCAGAGGAGCAGACAAATATTCTGATCACTGATGAGTTTTTATCTGACCTCAGATCAGACCCACTTTATTAATAAACATCTCTGACCTTTAAAGCAAAGAATGAAAGTTGTTCCATCATGGCTGATCTAAATTCAGTCCATCATGTGAGCTAACCTGACCGTCCTGACCATTAATGTCTGGATGTTTCAGTGTCCACATTCTGTCCACGTCTCTCTCCTAAAGGGAAAAGACACCGGAAATTACAATAAGGTTCATAAACATAATATTAGTTTGTAACGTTTAATAGTGTATGTACACTTCTGTATTTCCATGTAGTGCACTGTGTTTTATTGGTATTACAAGAAAATGGAAAAAAAGAAATAACAAATGTAAACAAACTGAAAGTGAACTAATGGTTCAAACACCCACAAATGGCAAGGAAACATATTGCCCTCTGTGTGTGTGCAAGAGAGAGAGATTGAGAATGTGTGTGTGTGTGTGTGTGTGTGTGTGTGTGTGTGTATAGACTTGTGTGTTTGTGTGTGTGTGTGTGTGTGTGTGTGTACACTACCTCTGTGTTTCCAATGGATGAATGCCTCTATCCTGAGTATGTAGAGTATTAAAACCGTCAAGATGCTGAGAACTGTGTGAACACACATAGAACAGTTAGACTGGATAGACGGTTTGTTGGTGTTTGAGTGCAGATAAAATAGAAAGTGGTTTGACCTATGATGTAGCGTACTGGGGAGAAACAGTGTGTAGTCTGAAGATCTGGTGGATCTTTAACTCCAGATGTAACGGTTACTGTAGGAGACACTTCTGAGGACATTCTTGATGTATATGATTGTGTCCCAGTTTCCCTCACTATACAAACAAATAACATATGAAACCAAAAACATCACAGACACAGTCACCTCTCTCCACCCTACACCAGGGGGGTATTCCAAGAAGCGGGTTTAACAAACTCTAAACTTAACCCTGAACTCGGAGTTGTCTTACCCTGATCTGACATACTCAGAGTTTTAGGTTCCAAAACGGCGGATCGGAGTTAAAGTAATCAGGGTCGCTCAACTCTGAGTAGGTTGACCCAGACAGAAGCGCGTTCACGCGTAACTATGAAAGGCATTCTTAATGGAACGATAAATAGGATTTATCATAGACTTAAACGCGAAAATCAGCCGAACATCGTATTTCACACCACTGTAGCTTGAAGTATTATTGACTGCATATGCAGAATATTTAGATATTATTAAACGTAAATGTAATACTGCGGTAGCTGCTAGAGAAAGGCAGTCAGCATGTCAAAAAATTGCCAACAGAGTTAATGCGTGAGCGAAAATGATATTTTTATATTTAGCAGAAGGGTGCGATTATATTATTATTTTCTCCACCTTTATAATACTGTATTGAGTTTTTAAATATTTTTTTATTGAACACTTACTAATTCCAGGTCTAATCTGAGTGGTGTGAAACACACATGGCATCAGATAAAAATGAAGTATAAGAATATTGTACAAAGTTGTATGGCTGTACATAACTATATCTTATTCTTAAAATATATTATAAAATATATTTATTTACAGGAAAAATGAAATAATGAAACATAACAGTGAATTTGACTGTAATGTATATTAAAAGGTTACAGGGTGGATGGTGGGGTGGGTGGTGGTGCATGATTTAATGTGGAAAGCAGTGATTGCAGATGGAGTCTCTGACAACTCCACCATCTCTGTTGTCACCCACATGCATGTAAGGTTCCTCGTCTGTGGGCATGTCAGAGATGGTAGGCTGTCGCTCTTCATGGTTGCAATGTTGTGTAATACCACATATGCCATTATTATGTGGCACGCCCTATCAGGGGTTACTCTGAGCCCCTTCAGGCACTGGAACCTGGCCTTGAGGATTCCTAGGGTCATTTAAATTCTTGCCCTGGTTTGACTGTGGTCCAGGTGCAGGATCTGAATAGGGAGTCATAAGGTAGGCCTATAGGAGAGGCAGGGATACCCTCTGTCTCCATGAAGGAGGCCGTCATGTCCTATAATCACACTAGGGTTTGCAATGATTTAACTATTACACTGCATGTGAATAACTAGCAAAACTACCGCAGGCCTACTCTGTTCAGATTTGTTGTACAGTGTGGAATCATACACGGATCCTGGCCATCTGGCTTCAACATTTGTGATGAGGTGGGAAGCATCACATATGATCTTGATGGGAAGAACGGTCAGTTACAATAGCTACGTTATTTTTGTTACCATTAAAGATAAGTACATTACTCATTAAGGATTATAAAGGTTAGTACCTGTACATTAATGCTATGGATGAATTTTCATGTTCTAATGGTGCTGGAATAGGTAGCATATGTAGGTTCCATCAATACAGCCAATCACTCTAGGAAATCCTTAAAAATGTAAATGGAATGAAGTTCGTTATATATTGCCTCTCCTTTGCTTAATTTCTTTATTGTCCGTGTGAATTAAAGACAAACCAATGATGCTGTGGAATTCCTCTTTGATGTCCATAACTGGCTTAAGCCCAGGAAACACCACAAAACCGGGCACTAGTCATTTTGATGCCGGACATAGTTTTCGGACAGACCGACATACAGTAGCTTTGCTGACATATTCCGCATCTCCTACACTATAAAGAAAACTTCCACTAGCAAAAAACGAAGACCGATATATAACAATCTGGAGAGAATTTAGGGCTGATCCGCGATGTGTAATATTTGAAATGTTATTATAATAATAAAGTTATTGATGTAAGTAATGGTTTGTGCTGAAAACGATAACGTTCATTAAAAAAATAATCCGAAAATGATAGTAGGCCTATGTCTATTCGGGGTTTTATAAGGCGTTCCCGATGAAGAACTCAGCGAATAAACTGAGTTTCAATATCCACATGATCTTCGAGGAAAGGACACGTCATGATGACGTGTTTGTAACTCTGGGTCAGGTCCAAGTTAACCTGCCAGCGAGCAGGTTAGCTTCAGAGCATAAGTTGCTATAGTAACTGACTCCGGTTCTCTCTAAGCTCGGTTTCTGGAACAGAAAACCTCGAGTTTCCGTGAACTCTGAGTTAACTTACCCGGGTTTTCTCGCTTAACCCACTTCTTGGAACACCCCCCAGGTCCTCAGGTAAAATATCACTCTTATACAGGTCAGTTGATAGACTTGCTGGGCCCAGGGGCATGAAGTCTTCACATGTACCAGCCTTTACTACCTCTTCAATTATTCAATCAAGCAATCACATAATCATTTAAATTAATGTCTTATTGAACAAGACAAAATACTGTAATAAAACTGTAGCAAACCCACAATTTTACAGATATTCTCAATTCAGTGGTCAATTGTGTGTGTCTGCGGTGGTTTTTCCGTCTGTGTGCTGTTCTGGTCTGTGTGGGTCAGGGATTAAGAGTTCGGTCTCTTCACTACAAACGGATCGGGTGTCCAACTTTACGGAGCTACAACGTTGTTGTTGTTTACCGTTGAACCTTTGATCTCAGTCATCTTCACACTCTTCACAATCTTTTCACGACTACACATGCTTGTCATGTATATTTCAGCGGTTTACCTGAAACACTCAAAGTGAAGTCTCTGTAATATCTGTGTTCACTCTCACACCTGTATTCTCCCTCATCCTCTTCTCTCAGGTCAGTTATGAGCAGAGAGAGATTTCCAGGAGAGAGTTCATTAAACCACTGAACTCTGTCTCTGTAGCGCTCATCACTGAACACATCAGTCCAGTGTCCACTACTCCGAGTCCACCAGATGAAACTCTGAGGTCGTGTCTGCAGGTCAGTGCAGGAGCAGGACAGCAGGACTGAGCCTCCTGTGTGACCTTTGACCTTTATGGTCGTATTGTCAGAGAGCATGCAGCCTGCAGAAAGACAGAAAACTCCCACATTATTATCACTCAGAGGGAAAATATTACAATGCTACTGGCTATAAGCCTCCAAATGCAGGTCATAAACAATCCAATAATTCATCTCTGTTACATGTTTAGTTGAACAGATTCAGTAGTTGTAGTCTAATACTGTTCTTAATAAGGACATTTCTAAACACACTTAGTCTAAACTAGACAGACACCACGTCACTAATGTGAACAACACTGAACTCAGAACTGAGTCTCAGTTTGTCTCTAAGAGAACAGATGAAATAACTGATCCCACCTGCAGTGATGTGGAGCACAACCAGCAGAAGACACAACCTCTCCATCCCTGTGTGTGTTGAGATGATACAGTTCCTCAGAATCACACCACTTAACCCCCCCATACACACTCTCTCTCTCTCTCTCTCTCTCACGCACATAACCCAGCTAGCCAATTAAATGTACATGAACTGCTATGATATTCGAACAGTTTAGTTTGACTCTCATAACATTTGTAAATTTACATTTATTGACCAATGACCATTTATTCGTTCATAACAACCCTTTACAAGAAACACTGTAAATGTACATTTATCAATGAACTCTTGCTGTCCGTTTGCTTGACTCTGCTCTGCTGTAGTAGTTTTGCGGTGGTGGTTGGTGGTTTTAATTCTTAATGCTGCTTCACTTAAATTAGTTCTGCATGGTGAGATGTTTGCGTTTGGAACATCTGTGGTGAGTGTTCATTCACACATATAGTGGAAGTGTTATCGTGCCGTCAGACAGGATCATGTATCAGACTTTTAATGTACAGCCCAGTTCTCTGAGTGTTGTTACTCAACATAGTTTTTCACGACAAGAACATTGTTATAGTTACAGTAAAACTAAAAAGTACGAAAAGTACACAAGACAACTTGGAGCGAGCAGCAATAGAATCCACTTCATGTTTGAGAACATGCAGATCAAAACTAGATCTGCTAAAATAACCACGGACGTAATTTGGGGGGGGGGACTTTTTCAAAAGTCCGCCCCAGTTTTTACGGTTAAAACCAAATATTTAAATAGCGACGATCCATGTCCCCCCCACTTATTATTACAAAATTACGTCTATGAAAATAACCCCTGAAGACGTGTTTCAGCAGTGAAGATAAAGAGACACCACAGAGATGTCTGAAATTCACACTTACTCACACGTTAGAGTGGAGAATATTCACGAACTTGTTTGAATGTTAAAATAATGAAAATTCTGTGTGTAGAGAACTGAATGAGTGTATTGCGATTAACAAAACTGACTGAAAAAAAAACGAAATGTTGCATTTAAAATGTAAACATTATAATACTGCTGTTTTACAGGATAAAACCCTGTCAATAGGGTTATAGTTTTATGGCTCCGCCTGGTGGTGACATTTAGGCGTTGATGCATCGCCACATCCTCATAAAATACAAACTTATACCTTAAATAAAGCCATTGGTAGTGCTATTCACACACACTAGTCAGAGGGCGGAATAAATGTTTTAAAGTTCACACTAATCCCTCAGTACACCACAGTGAAGAAGCGGTTAAGGACTTTCAGAAGTGGATTTAACGATGAACCTGCACATAAATGCACATGTATGTTCTAGGACAGAGGTTATTAAGCATCTTATTGCAGTATAAATTTCCATATTAAAAAAATACCTATATTTAAAAACGAATTCTTCGGCCCGTACACTAGACTCCGCCATGTCGCCTGTTTATTGTTCATAGAGTAATGAATCCTGGGATATGGTGGGACGTGAAGGATACTCAGACGCGTATATATATATATATATATATATATATATATATATATATATATATATATATATATATATATGATGTACAAATGATGCAATACGTGCAATAAAGGAAAAAAAAACATTAAAGTGCCGTTCCAGAATAACAAGTGAGAAGTATTTTAAACTTTGATTTAAAAAAATGTCTAAAGTCATGGCTCTTCTAATGTTTTTATTCAGTTACTTTTGTGTAAGAGCGGCATATACTTCTGTTTAAGAGCTTCTCCGTGCAGTTTCTGCCTTCATTTGGCAGATCTGTTAAGATGATTGGCTGCAGTAAAAAATGATTGACACAAGCTCCGCCCTTTACCCACGTTATTCATGTTACCTTTGTTAGTTTAGGACATTAAAACAAATCCGTAAGGTGTCAACCTAATATGAAGGTGAAATACAAATGTGAAATAACCTGTCCCTGCACTCAGTTAGGCGCCCTCTACTGGGCCATGCATGCCAGTGTCAGCTGTGCTCTTCAAGTCTGGTGTAAGTACAGGTAGATTGATCTAAATGATGTATAAATTATTGCAGGCACTGGGTATCAACAGTGAAGACGATGTGAATAAAATGGCAGATTTCTTAATGAAATATAAATACCAGCATAAGGACCAGGCAGAGGTGAGAGAAACCTCCTAGTTCATCTGGTTCTGTAGCCGTTTGGCATCGTTAGCTGGTCTCTACACCACCACTGCTGTTTCCTAGCAGGACGGTTTGGTGAGGAACCATGGTGAGTCAGTAGAGGAGAAGGAGACCGATCTTATCCACCCAAACGATGTGAAGATGAAGAACACCTGCCAGCTCAATTGGGAGAAACTGGAGAACAACTTCATCCAGAATGTTGGACATCCTCAACAACCTGAAGATCAAACGCTCCAATCAGGAGAACCAATTTTGCGAGGCGAACCAATCATTAACTGAGGTAAACAGGCACACCTGCAGACACATGTGCCCAGATATGTGCCCACACAAATGTGTCCTGGGATGTACAACACACATCACTGTTGTTCACATGTTCACTTGAGTGAAGGCACTTTGGGATGGTCAACACACTATGTGCTTTGAGAACATGTGGCTAACTAGTCATTGACCAGCAGATAGTCCTGGCCTGGACAGCTCAGTCTGGTCCTGGACGGCTCAATGGCAGAATGAACGTAGCTAATCATCTGCAGGGCAGAGGCATTTGGGACAGGTGATTAAAACTGGCCACATCCACACCTCATTTTGTGCAGTCTTCTTAAACTGTTCTTCTCTCTCAGTAGGGTTGCCAATTGTCATGTTGAAGATGACGTCATCTTAAACACATAGAGCTTGGTGGGCATGAAGAGTCTGTGTAGTGTGACCACAAAGTGCTCGGGTAGCTCAACTGCTACTACTGTCCATCATTGAACAACAGCTTCTGTCGGTAATACAGCTGGACTGTGAAGAACTGCAGCGAGATGAAGCCCTGAGGCCCGAGGTTGGTTTTTTCTTTGCATATGCACACCAACTCAGGGTCAAATACAGGTGATGACTGATGAGCCCAGAAATTACAACCGTGGTAATTAATACACAAACCAGGGTTGCCAACTCTCACACACGCATTTGACCGTCTTCACACACACACTCACGCCACACTTCCGATTTCTCACGCCGAAAAAAAATCTAGTTTATTTACCTCTGATCCACATCTATGATTCAATGAGTTACTAGTTCACTCTGGCGCCAACCACTGGCGATTGATAGATCGCGATATAATACTTAATTTGTGTCCATTTTACACCCCACCCCCCCAAGGGTTCAAATCTCACTCCAAGTGATCTTGAAAGGTTGGCAACCCTGCACAAGCCATTTTCATTTAGACTCCAGAGGAGCAGACAAAGATTCTGATCACTGATGAGTTTTTATCTGACCTCAGATCAGACCCACTTTATTAATAAACATTTTTAACTTTTAAGACAAAGAATGAAAATTGTTCCATCATGGCTGATCTAAATTCAGTCCATCATGTGAGCTAACCTGACCATTAATGTCTGGATGTTTCAGTGTCCACATTCTGTCCACGTCTCTCTCCTAAAGGGAAAAGACACCAGAAATTACAATAAGGTTCATATACATGATATTAGTATGTAACGTTTAATAGTGTATGTACACTTCTGCATTTCCATGTATTGCACTGTGTCTTATTGGTATTACAAGAAAATGGAAAAAAAAGAAATAACAAATGTAAACAAACTGAAAGTGAACTAACGGTTCAAACACCCACAAAATGGCATGGAAACCTATTGCCCTCTGTGTGTGTGTGTGCGAGAAAGAGATTGAGAATGTGTGTGTGTGTGTGTGTGTGTGTGTGTGTACACTACCTCTGTGTTTCCAATGGATGAATGCCTCTATCCCGAGTATGCAGAGTACTAAAATCATCAAGATGCTGAGAACTGTGTGAACACACATAGAACAGTTAGACTGGATAGAGGGTCTGTTGGTATTTGAGTGCAGATTAAATAGAAAGTGGTTTGACCTATGATGTTGCGTACTGGGGAAAAACAGAGTATAGTCTGAAGATCTGGTGATTCTTTAACTACAGATGTGACGGTTCCTGTAGAAGCGAAAACACACACATACACACACAAGCAAACACACACATACACACACAAACACATAAAATAGACATGATAGAATGGCTTTCTTTGAATGAAGATTAAATAGAAGGTGGTTTGACCTAGAGGGAGATCACCTGTAGTCTGAAGATCTGATCCTTCTTTAACTCCAGATGTGACGGTTACTGTAGGAGACACTTCTGGAGACGTTCTTGATGTCCATGAATGTGTCCCAGTTTCCCTCACTATACAAACAAATAACTTATGAAACCAAAAACATCACAGACACAGTCACATCGGGTCTCCAACTTTACGGAGCTACAATGTTGTTGTTGGTTATTTTCCATCATCTCTGGGCTCACAGAGTCAAACCCTGCAGTCTTAAAAAATGCAGGGTTGCCAACTCTCATGCAATGAGCATGAGACGCACGCATTTGACTTCACACGCCATTCCTCCGATTTCTCATGCTGAAAAAAATCTAGTATCAGAAAGGTTAAAACTCCCGCGGCTACAGTCAGTGCGGATCAAACCATTTGCAGGGGTGTTTGCAATTAAAGGAAAATATGAAGATAGGTTACGGGCTTGTTCTTATATAGTAAAATATTCAGTGGTATATTTTACTAAACGACAAAGCAAATAATGATCAGTTTTCATTTTGCTGACAAAAATGTGACATGAAAATTTATTATAAACAGTAAACACAGGTGAACCTTTGATCTCTCAGTCATCTTCACACTCACGCTGCAAAGGATCTTTTTACGACTACACATGTTGACATGTATATTTCAGTGGTTTACCTGAAACATGCAGAGTGAAGAGTCTACGTCTGAAATGTCCGTGTTTATTCCAGGACTCACAGACGTAGCTTCCCTCATCTTCTTCTCTCAGGTCAGTTATGAGCAGAGAGAGATTTCTAGGAGAGAGTTTATTAAACCGCTGAACTCTGTCTCTGTAGCGCTCAACTCTGAACACTTCAGTCCAGGTTCCTCTACTGTGAGTCATCCAGGTGAATCTCTGAGGTCGTGTCTGCAGGTCAGTGCAGGAGCAGGACAGCAGGACTGAGCCTCCTGTGTGACCTTTGACCTCCATGGTCTTATCGTCAGAGAGTATGCAGCCTGCAGAAAGACAGAAAGCTCTCACATTATTATCACTCAGAGGGAAAATATTACAATGCTACTGGTTATAAGCCTCCAAATGCAGGTTATAAACAATCCAATAATTCATCTCTGTTACATGTTTAGTTGAACAGATTCAGTAGTTGTAGTCTAATATTGTTCTTAATAAGGACATTTACACACACTTAGTCTAAACTAGACAGACACCACGTTGCTAATGTGAAAAACACTGAACTCAGAACTGAGTCTCAGATTTGTCTCTAAGAGAACAGATGAAATAACTGATCTCACCTGCAGTGATGTGGAGCACAACCAGCAGAAGACACAACCTCTCCATCCCTGTGTGTGTTCTGAGATGATACAGTTCCTCAGACAGAATCACACCACTTTACCCCCCCCCCCCCCACACACACACACACACACACAACACACACACACACACACACACACACACACACTCTCTCTCTCTCGCTCGCTCACACACATAACCCAGCTAGCCAATTAAATGTACATGAACTGTACATTTGGCTCTCAGAACATGTCAATTTACATTTAATGACCAATGACCATTTATTCGTTCATAACAACCCTTTACAAGAAACATTGTAAATGTACATTTAATAACGAACTCTTGCTGTCCGCTTGCGTGACTCTGCTCTGCTGTAGCAGTTTTGCGGTGGTGGTTGGTGGGGTTTAATTCTTTAATTCTTAATGCTGCTTCACTTAAATTAGTTCTGCAGGGTGAGATGTCTGTGTTTGGCACATCTGTGGTCAGTGTTCATTCATATAGTGGAAGTGTTATCACGCTGCCAGACAGGATCATGTATCAGACTTTTCAGTTCTCTGAGTTCTCTGAGTGTTGTTACTCAACATAGTTTTTCACGACAAAAACATTTTTATAGTTACAGTAAAACTAAAAAGTACAAAAAGTACACGACAACTTGGAGCGAGCAGCACAATAGAATCCGCTTCATGTTTTCGAGAACATGCAGATCAAAACTAGATCTGCTAAAATAACCACTGAAGACGTGTATCAGCAGTGAAGATAAAGAGACACCACAGAGATGTGATGGAAATTTTATGATTTCCCTTTATGCCAGGCTTTCTTAATATGTATTAAACACATTAGATGTATATGTTAGAGCTCTTTTGCATATATGTGTGTTAATCATGGCACTGAAGCCATCCTCGTGGCTTCAGTAGGCCACAGATGTGTATTGTCTTCTCTCTGGACGGCCTCGGCTCAGTCCTAATCTGATGTTCCTCGGATGTTCCTAAACTGACCTCGCTGGATGTGCCGGCCGGTCCCTCCTAATCTCAACTTGGAAGTGGCCACGGCGACAGTCAGTCCATCATGCCATCACGAGGAAGCTGAGCGTGGAGGGGTCACTGTGCTCCATCACAGGATGAGCAAGAGCACAGGGTTCATGGTGGGTGATCGTTGACCTTTCTTGACAGCTGTTGTGCTTGGAGTGCGTGCACACCCGATCTGCACTCCTCCCACTCACCTGAGGCACCCCGAACACCCTCCTTTCACCCCGGCTTCAGGTTGTGCTGCAGACCTTCTCATGGCTTAGGCAAGGTATCTTACACCGACCTGTGAACTAGTGATAAGACAGAAGACAGGTTTGCACAATTACTTAGCATGCAATTGGCGGCCTGCCAATTTTTTTGCAGTAATACCCCCTCCCTGTGTACTGCGGTAATACCCCCTCCCTGTGTACAGCAGTAATACCCCCTCCCTGTGTACTGCGGTAATACCCCCTCCCTGTGTACTGCAGTAATACCCCCTCCCTGTGTACTGCAGTAATACCCCCTCTGTACTGCAGTAATACCCCCTCCCTGTGTACTGCAGTAATACCCCCTCCCTCTGTACTGCAGTAATACCCCCTCCCTGTGTACTGCAGTAATACCCCCTCCCTGTGTACTGCAGTAATACCCCCTCCCTGTGTACTGCAGTAATACCCCCTCCCTGTGTACTGCAGTAATACCCCCTCCCTGTGTACTGCAGTAATACCCCCTCCCTGTGTACTGCAGTAATACCCCCTCCCTGTGTACTGCAGTAATACCCCCTCCCTGTGTACTGCTCCCGCCCGCTCTGACAGCTCAGAGGCGTCTGCTGTTGACAGAAACTCGCTTATCTCTGCTATGGGAAAACATCAGCGTTATCAGCACACAGAGTGCATATGGTGTTCAAATGTGTTGATATATCTCTTCACATGGCAAATCACTTGGCAAAACATTTATTTTGCAAAAACTCAGTAGCAGGTTTTATCACTTTATCTATGTGGCATCTATGTGCATAGGCAAAGCATTTCTTCATTGCAAAGCATTTTATCATTATCAACAGTATCAGCATGTGTTAGCGAAAGCATTTCTTCATTGCAAAGCACGGGAACAGTTTGTCTTACCTGACCCTTCCGGATCGTCACCAGTCGACGCACCTTGACTTTGCCAAACTTGCTTCTCACGTTTGTCCTTCTTCTGCCACTTCCAGTCTTTTCTTCCGTTACCTTTTCCACCGCCCGTCATCATTTGAACCATGGCTAGGTATGTTTGATGCCTTTATTTTTCTTGCTTCTGTGTCCTCTGGTTACTCACCCTCTTCAGCTGGATTTCAACACATGTCCACTTTGTGTTGGTCAGCCGTCTGTTTTCAGCTGGCCAGTCCATCCGGATCTTTGCCACATCTATTCTCAGCTTCAGGCAAAGAAGACGTCGCAACTCATGTGATGTCGGTCTGGACTCACAGCAAAACAATTCCAGTTCATCCGCAAACCTGCAACCCCCCCACGTCCTCGGGGTGTCCGAATTGCTTTAAAACTTCCTTTGAGTCCGTTAAAGTCCATGTTCTCATAACCAGCATAGGCTCATCCTGCCCCGCCACCCCCACCATTGGGCACGTCACCTGATCTTTGGTTGTTGCCGGAACCTCTGGAGGTGGGGGCAGGAACGACTCGCTGTCACAGACCATTAGCTGGGCATCTTCTCGGCTTGGCCCGTCTGTCACATCCTGCACATCATGTGATCTCGTGTGCGACGTCACTGGGCTGACCGGGCGCTTCGGAGGAGAAAGAAGAGGAGGAGGAAGAGGAGGTTTCACTGGTCTTGGGGTTGCGTCGTTGCAGGGAGGAGGTGGGGCTGTCGGGACAGGCTGGGGTCGCCTGGGACGTCCGTACAGGTCTGGATCTGCAACACACTTGACACACTTGAGATTTAGAAACTCCGTGTTGAATCTCATATTTGGTCTTTAATTTTAACTTATATTCCCGCCTTTTTGCATCCCTCTCCCACATGTCAAATGCTTCCCAGTTGACTTTTAACCCATTAAATTGTTCTCTTATCAAATTTCGTTTCAATGCTGCCACCCGATCCATGTTAAAACTCCCTTCCCCTGGAAAATCACACTTTGAAACCCATACTTGAAATTGACTCTTATGCTGTGCCTTACCGGCTTCACCGTCAGTATGACGACCATGACACCCACCCATCTTACTACTGCTTCTGAGTAGAGAGATAACTACTCACTCACGCTCTCTAGAACAACAAACACTCACACAGAGCGCGACCTTCACTCTCACTGGTTTTCTGTGAGCTGTGTGCTTGTCAGCCCACAGTTATGCGCGGCCACCTGGTGCTCGACTCCCAGCCGAGGGTGAAACTCCCAATCACTCAGTTACCCTGCCTGGTAACCACCAATGGTGCCACCTCTATACCCCCCATGGAGTTCGACCGCCAAACCT
Organism: Brachyhypopomus gauderio; assembly: GCF_052324685.1. Lineage (NCBI taxonomy): Eukaryota > Metazoa > Chordata > Actinopteri > Gymnotiformes > Hypopomidae > Brachyhypopomus > Brachyhypopomus gauderio. Next base: position 141,831 of record NC_135219.1, read on the forward strand.
CTCGACTCTTGTCGAGTTAGATCCCCTGATCCTGACAGTTCCCTACGAACTGCGTCTGGCGTCGCCTGTGTATACCCACAGGAGAGAAGTCACAGCCTCTGCAATAAGTTTATCTAAACACTTTATTTGTACTCAACAGGGTTCAATTGTTCGTTTCCGGGAAAACTCAGGCGCTGAGGAGGCAGTCACCTGCGAGTCCCGCTCAACGTAATTTGTCATTGGCTGGATGAAGTAAGGCCTTCAGGAACTAAGCGCTTAGATCTCCCCCTCAGGTGTGCCGTCCTCAGTCGCGGAGTCCCATCTGGGGTGCCAAAATGTGGTTGAAATTCTGAAACCCTTAAATGGTAAGCACAATAAAAGTCAGAAGCAGTTGGGTAAGATAATAGAGTAAAATAAATGTATTAAGCAAGTATGGATTAATTAAGCAAGTATGGATTAGTTCCATAGACCCCTGTTACAAACGCACAAGGCACTTGCAAAAAGAGCTAATTCCCTCTCCAAACTCTCATCTTTTATACTTTAATCATAAGGACACACGGTGTCCACGAGTTGAACATGAGGTGATTAATTATGATTGGGTAAACATGACATAATTAACACATGATTTGACCGATGTATATTGGCCCCTCCCCTCACATGCCCCCTCCACACTCAGCTTCCTCATGATGTCATGATGGACTGAGTGCCGACGTGGCCACTTCCATGTTGAGACTAGGAGACCAGCTGGTGTCTCCAGTATGGATAAGAGCGAGGTCACTCTAGGAACATCACACACCCAGAGTGGGCCCATGACGTGGCAGAGGAAAGACAGTATTCCTCTAAGGCCTACTGAACCACACCAGACACCGACATGTCCTACTTACATGTTTAACACATATATAGGTAAAAAGCTCTAGCTCATACATCTATCATGTGACTAATATGATTATCATATACAATACAGCATGGAAAGAAAGGAAATATTGAAATTTCCACCACAACGTATTAAGGAGACAGTCTTCATACACAATGACATATTTGTGTTCTGTAGTCTGAATTCACCAAAATTCCTCCACAGACCTCAAGTGACGCTAACGCACCAAAGTCAAAGATTTTACACTAAAATACTCAACTTCCTCATTCTCAGAACATTAATTAACCACTCTTGACAGTGGTTTTCTCAACATCAAATTACACTAACAAATAACATCATATTGTGACGATCGAAGGAGGAGGCACGACGACCGAAGCAACAGTGAAACATATAACGTTTAAGGAAGACTCTGGTGAAGTCCAGCGCGATAGCGCAAACACAAAAAACAGTCAACTCACGCAGGCACGAACTTTAAGACAAAGACGAGCACGAGACATTGCGCGAACGCACAATAAATAAGTGCTTGAACACATTCCCCAGTGATCACGAGACAAGGCACAGGTGAGACTACGAACACGCACACAAACAACCCACAGCCACGGAACTACAAACATGGACATAACTGCACGCAGACGACATAACACGCCCACAAGGAGGGGTGCGGAGCTCTCACCGTGACACATATACATCATATAGCACGTTCAAACTTGTGGGAACCTACATTGGGAAGAGACATGGTGGTGCCTGCTGGGCCTATTTCTGCTGGGCCTTTCGGTGACGTTTGGCGCAAGGCGCCGGACGAGGCACAGATCCAGCGTTTCTTGGCCAACGTTATTTTATTTACACACGAAATAGCGCAGTAGCGCACATACAACACATACAACATTAATAAAATCAAATCAAATAAAATATATTTGTATATCGCTTTTCACAACACATGTTGTCACAAAGCTTTACAAGATTTACAAGTTTTAACATTAAGTGTGGTGAGACTCAGACGCAGACGACCAGACGTAGACAACGTAAACACACGCCCAAACTGGAGGGATCGGGGGGGGCCGTGACACTCAAGTTACACACAGATATAAAAATATATGTTTGCTTGTTGCTGTTATAACATAAATCCTTTTCATTTTTTAGGTTATGAAACCCACATTACTCCATCAATCAACGATCAAACTATCCAAGTGAATAAAGAAAAATAACATCAAACATCAAAGATATCACATTTACTTTGCTCAAAACTTGAAATATCAAATAACTGTGGTTGTGGCTTTCGCGAACACATTCTGTTGCGATTGTTTGCCTTTTAATTCTTTAGAAATTTGTTGTTTTTCTTGATGCCTAATTTTGGCATACTTAGCTCCGTTTTTGGGCTCAAAATGCAGATGTAGATTGTACTTTTTGACAACCGCCACCGCTTCATAACACAAAAGACATACCGGTTTTTATCCTTGAAGCACAAACATTCTCTTTCTCATCTTTCTTGAAACACACTTCTATCTGCATCTATGTTTCTCTTCCTGGACATTTTGGGATCATTATTTGTATTTATCAATTACACTTATTGGGAAAATCACATTGATGCAGAAACTGCAGTGTTAAGATGCCGTCACTTCACGTGTAACAATTTTGGTCACTGCACGTATTTGAATTTTTTTTTGGTTTTTTAAGCTCATGCGGGCCACATAAAATGATGCAGCGGGCCACATTTGGCTCGCGGGCCTTGAGTTTGACACATGTGCTCTACATCCTGCTCATCTCCTCCCACTGGAACATCTCGAGTTTTCATGTGCTGTTGGAGCGTGCTGGTCCAGATCCACGTGTGATCTTCTCCTCTCTAATAGGAGTCTTTCAGGTCTGGTGATGACGCAGCACTTTTTAAAACAGAAGAAACATTTCACGTTTTCATTTGTTCTAAATGAAGCAGCTACTGTACAAGTGCATTAAATAATACAGCAACACGGCACCAGGAGAACCAGGAGAAACCAGCTGTTACTGCACAAGTCATGTTCATTTAGTTCCCAGAGGAGCAGACAAAGATTCTGATCACTCATGAGTTTTTATCTGACCTCAGATCAGACCCACTTTATTAATAACCATCTTTGACCTTTAAGACAAAGAATGAAAATTGTTCCATCATGGCTGAACTAAATTCAGTCCATCATGTGAGCTAACCTGACCGTCATGACCATTAACATCTGGATGTTTCAGTGTCCACATTCTGTCCACGTCTCTCTCCTAAAGGCACAAGACACCAGAAATTACAATAAGGTTCATATACATGATATTAATTAGTATGTAACGTTTAATAGTGTATGTACACTTCTGTATTTCCATGTAGTGCACTGTGTCTTATTGGTATTACAAGAAAATGGAAAAAAACAAATGTAAACAAACTGAAAGTGAACTAACGGTTCAAACACCCACAAATGGCATGGAAACATATTGCCCTCTGTGTGTGTGTGTGTGTGTGTGTGTGTGTGTGTGTGTGTGTGTGTGTGTGTGTGTGTGTGTGTGTGTACACTACCTCTGTGTTTCCAATGGATGAATGCCTCTATCCCGAGTATGCAGAGTACTAAAACCATCAAGATGCTGAGAACTGTGTGAACACACATAGAACAGTTAGACTGGATAGAGGGTATGTTGCTATTTGAGTGCAGATTAAATAGAAAGTGGTTTGACCTATGATGTAGCGTACTGGGGAGAAACAGAGATCTGATGGTTCTTTAACTCCAGTTGTGATGGTTACTGTAGGAGACACTTCTGGAGACGTTCTTGATGTCCATGAATGTGTCCCAGTTTCCCTCACTATACAAACAAAAACATATGAAACCAAAAACATCACAGTCACCTCTCTCCACACTTCACACACAAACAAACAAACAAACATACACACATATACAAACACACAAACATGCACATACACAAATGCAGACACACACACACACACACATACACACATAATATACACATGATAGAATGCCTTGAATGAAGATTAAATAGAAGGTGGTTTGACCTAGAGGGAGATCACCTGTAGTCTGAAGATCTGATGCATCTTTAACTCCAGATGTGACGGTTACTGTATGAGACACTTCTGGAGACGTTCTTGATGTCCATGAATGTGTCCCAGTTTCCCTCACTATACAAACAAATAACATGTGAAACCAAAAACATCACAGACACAGTCACCTCTCTCCACCCTAGACCAGTTCCTCAGGTAAAATATCACTCTTATACAGGTCAGTTGATAGACTTGCTGGGCCCAGAGGCATGAAGTCTTAACATGTACCAGCCTTTACTACCTCTTCAATTATTCAATCAAGCAATCACATAATCATTTAAATTAATGTCTTATTGAACAACACAAAATACTGTAATAAAAATTGTAGCAAACCCACAAATTTACAGATATTCTCAATTCAGTGGTCAGTTCTGTGTGTCTGCGGTGTTCTGGTCTGTGTGGGTCAGGGATTAAGAGTTCGGTCTCTTCACTACAAACGGATCGGGTCTCCAACTTTACGGAGCTACAACGTTGTTGTTGTTTATTTACCGTCATCTCTGGACTCACAGAGTCAAACCCTGCGCTCTTTTAAAAACCTCTTCATATAATCTCCTTCACCTCTGTGATCTTTCTGTGATTTTTGACTTTTATGCTCCAAAATTATCAATTTTTATGCATCATCTCTCTAGATCAGATGTGTGTAGTATCAGAAATGTTAAAACTCCCGCTGCTGTGCGCCGACCAGCAACAGTCAGTGCGAATCAAACCATTTGTCTGTGGGACGCGGGGGTGTTTGCAGTTAAAGGAAACTATGAAGATAGGTAAAAAAAATGTTTTGAGCTGATTTTCAGATTAATGAAACAATCCAATACTAGATTTAGAATAATTGAATTAAAATATAAAATAAATGTATAGGGCTAATTTTTGGGGCCCTCTGACCCTTACGCACGGGATAACGGCCCCCCAAGTTGGCGTGCTCGGTAATATATAGTAAAATATTCAGTGGTATATTTTACAAAACGACAAAGCTAATTGTGTTCAGTTTTCATTTTGATGACAATAAACTATTATAATAAACAGTAAACATAGGTGAGCCTTTGATCTGTCAGTCATCTTCACACACTCACACTTCAAATGATCTTTTCACGACTACACATGTTGTCATGTATATTTCAGTGGTTTACCTGAAACACGCAGAGTGAAGTATTTGATATATCCGTGTTCACTCCCAGTATAACACCTGTATTCTCCCTCATCCTCTGTTCTCAGGTCAGTTATGAGCAGAGACAGATTTCCAGGAGAGAGTTCATTAAACCACTGAACTCTGTCTCTGTAGTGCTCATCACTGAACACTTCAGTCCAGTGTCCACTACTCTGAGTCCACCAGGTGAAACTCTGAGGTTGTGTCTGCAGGTCAGTGCAGGAGCCGGACAGCAGGATTGAGCCTCCTGTGTGACCTTTGACCTCCATGGTCGTATCATCAGAGAGCATGCAGCCTGCAGAAAGACAGAAAGCTCCCACATTAATTTCACTCAGAGGGAAAATATTACAATGCTACTGGCTATAAGCCTCCAAATGCAGGTTATAAACAATCCAATAATTCATCTCTGTTACATGTTTAGTTGAACAGATTCAGTAGTTGTAGTCTAATACTGTTGTTAATAAGGACATTTATACACACACTTAGTCTAAACTAGACAGACACCATGTCACTAATGTGAACAACACTGAACTCAGAACTGAGTCTCAGTTTGTCTCTAAGAGAACAGATGAAATAACTGATCCCACCTGCAGTGATGTGGAGCACAACCAGCAGAAGACACAACCTCTCCATCCCTGTGTGTGTTCTGAAATGATACAGGGTGGGTTTCCCGAAACGTTCTTAGCACTAAGTACTTCGTAACCTCGTATGAAACGTATGAGGTTAAGAAGTACTTAGCACTACGAACGTTTCGGGAAACTCACCCCAGTTCCTCAGAATCACACCACTTAACCCCCCCATACACTCTCTCTCTCTCTCTCTCTCTCTCTCTCTCTCTCTCTCTCACTCACGCACATTGGCGTGCACACATAGACATCAGGTGGTGCTAAAGCACCACCAACTCTGCCCTTTATCAACGAAAGTGCCCTTTTGAAACTTCTGGGTTTTTTTGGGTTTTTTAAAATTATTTTTATTATTATTATCATTTTACTGAGGTTGGTTTGAAATGATCTTTTGAAACCCTGAGCGATTAAAAACAATGCCCTGAAATGAGCCACCACCTCGCACACACCCGTCCTCTCTCTTCCTTTAACACCAGATGCGCTGCAGTTCAGTTCAGCGAGGTGAAGGAAGCGTCTTCAGCACAGCACACACGGTCACAGATAGACTTCTTCTCCCGTCCCCACCAGCCAGGTCACATACACATCAAGTCAAATCTACCGTTTGGCCTCTAAGCCCAACGTGAAATCATGTTCTTGTGCAGTAAAATGTCTCATACAGCACCAAACTACTAAGCATTTTTAGCCGACTGGTCACCTGATAAACTAGTCGCTTTAGCCCAAATCAATGATAGATAACGTGAGGATGACCACATACAAATAATTAAGGTAGAGTTTGCAAATCTATGTGTTAAGCTGAACGTCTTCTGTTGTATAGGTTTTGTTAGGCAACATAAATTAACACATTCGTTTGTGAAAGAAGAAACGGGATGTTCCCCATTACCTGTGAAAAATGCCCATCTGCATTCGTGTAATGACAACACTCAGTAGCCTATAATTCCTTCTCCTACTTTTTGGTCTTTTTACTGTCTTAATTGTAGGCCTATATTGATTTACTAATTGCAAAATATATGCAACAAGGCCTGCAGACAGTGGAGGGTAAACAGAAGTTAACTGAAGGACTTAACAATGACTGTATATAGTTAATATTGGATATGGATTTTATCAGTTTTATCAGTTGGACTTTTTTCCATTGAAAACTCACGTTTAGAAAATGTTACAAATAAAAGTCAAATTTCAACATATGCGTGTATTTTTTTTTATAATGAAGTGCCCATTTCCCACCCCTGAGCACTTGCCCCCCAAAATGTCTGTGCACGCCACTGATAGAGAGTCAAGTCTGCAGAATGGTACATCGTGGTGAAATATGGACATACAACAAACCCTTACAAGAACAATTAGTTTCCTTGTCACTTACAAGCATTATGACCAGCCTAATGGATGTTAACATTTATTAAGTCCAAAATGGAGATAAAAGCAATATATTTCTTTAGACGTTATTCATGTTACCTTTGTTAGTTTAGGACATTAAAACAAATCTGTAAGGTGTCAACCTAATATGAAGGTGAAATACAAATGTGAAATAACCTGTCCCTGTACTCAGTTAGGCGCCCTCTACTGGGCCATGCATGCCAGTGTCAGCTGTGCTCTTCAAGGCTGGTGTAAGTACAGGTAGATTGATCTAAATGATGTATAAATTATTGCAGGCACTGGGTATCGACAGTGAAGAGGATGTGAATAAAATGGCAGATTTCTTAATGAAATATAAACACCAGCATAAGGACCAGGCAGAGGTGAGAGAAACCTCCTAGTTCATCTGGTTCTGTAGCCGTTTGGCATCGTTAGCTGGTCTCTACACCACCACTGCTGTTTCCTAGCAGGACGGTTTGGTGGGGAACCATGGTGAGTCAGTAGAGGAGAAGGAGACTGATCTCATCCACCCAAACGATGTGCTGAGGGCTCTCCGATCCTTCACAGCTCTGTACTGTAAACCCAGGTGTGTGTGTGTGTGTGTGTGTGTGTGTGTGTGTGTACGCATGAGTCCAGGTGGGAGAGAGGGACAACTGGGAGGAGGACACATACTTTTAGTGATTGTCTTCTCACCTTTTTTTTCAACCAGATCTTTCATTTACAACCACAACTCTTTTTTGTATTATTATATTAATAAACATAATTGTTTCCACCGAGACAAATCACTTGTGACTGAAACACAGCGTCTCAAACAGCAGAACTCTAGAAATATTATTTGTAGAATGTAAATTGAAGAGATAGAATTTTTTTAACGTATTGCCAGATTTAACGTAATAGGCCCTTTTCACACTTCCGCATTTTTTCTTCCGGAAGCTCTCGTTGCAGGGTAAAGTTACTTCCGTTACACATTAAACAATGGCAGAGTCCAATAACAAGAGCTTTTGCAGTGCACCAGGGTGCTCGATCTCGAAGCAAAAACAGTCGTATCTCAGTTTCTACGGTTTTCCGGCTGACGACGAGCAGAAAAGAAAATGGGTTTGTGCAATTAGGAGGGATGAAGGGGAAAACTTACGGAGATACGGAGCATCTTTGTGTGTAGCCAGCATTTCACTGCTGCAGACTACATAGCAGGAAGCTCGCGGCTAAAAGTTGGTGCTGTTCCCTGTTACTGTCCCCGGTACTGTTACTGTTCCCAGTACTGTTACTGTTCCCAGTACTGTTACTGTCCCCAGTACTGTTACTGTCCCCGGTACTGTTACTGTCCCCGGTACTGTTACTGTCCCCGGTACTGTTACTGTTCCCAGCCGGTTTCAGTGGAACAGTTGCTGTCCGCGTTTGAAAGATCAAGCTCTCGGCTGGGAGTACGCGTACGTCCGCTAGCATCTAGCTGTTACCCGCTAGCATCTAGCCCCGGTTCGTTAGCTTCTAGTCCCGGTCCGATAGCATCTAGCCCCGGTCCGATAGCATCTAGCCCCGGTCCGCTAGCATCTAGCTCCGGTTCGCTAGCTTTTAGCTCCGGTTCGCTAGCTTCTAGCCCCGGTCCGATAGCATCTAGCCCCGGTCCGATAGCATCTAGCCCCGGTCCGATAGCATCTAGCTCCGGTTCGCTAGCTTCTAGCCCCGGTTCGCTAGCTTCTAGCCCCGGTTCGCTAGCTTCTAGCCCCGGTTCGCTAGCATCTAGCCGTGATCCGCTAGCATCTAGCCGTGATCCGCTAGCTTCTAGCCCCGATCCGATAGCTTCTAGCCCCGATCCGATAGCTTCTAGCTCCGGTTCGCTAGCATCTAGCCGTGATCCGCTAGCTTCTAGCCCCGATCCGATAGCTTCTAGCCCCGATCCGATAGCTTCTAGCCCCGATCCGATAGCTTCTAGCCGTGATCCGATAGCTTCTAGCCGTGATCCGATAGCATCTAGCTAGAAAAGAGCAAGCTCTCGGCTGGCAGTACACCACGAACATCTACTAGTCGAGAGTTTGCTCTTTCAAATGCGGACAGCAACTGTTCCACTGAAACGGCTCTGAAACTAGCTGTGATCCGCTAGCATCCAGCTCTGCTCGGTAGCATCCAGCTCTGACCATCACTTTGCTGTCGACTATATTGGACACTGAATAAACAATAACACGTAATAACTTGGTGTGTGTCATGAACTTTATTGATACTGATGTAAACCAAACAATCAATAGCTGATGTCCCTTGGCTTGCTAAAGCTGGGCGTACACTGTACGATATTTTAAATCATGTACTCAGCTCCAGCTCAAACTGTAGGACTAAATCGCAGGGAGAGTCGGCTCGTGGAGCTGCTTCAACAGTGCGATACTCTCACGAGGAGCGATTTGAATTTTAAACATGTTTGATATTCTTGCGACGCTGCGATTTCTGATCGGGAGTTGGTCGTGAGGTGTGAATCGCTCCTCGTTTACGCGTGTAAACTATACGATGCACGACACGCGATTGAGCCGAAACTCGGCCCGATTGCAAAAATAGTCGCACGAGTGAAAAATCGGCTGAAAATGGGCCAAAAATCGCACAGTGTATGCCCAGCTTAACCTAGCTAGATATTGTTAACTAAAGCTGTCAGTATCATATGTAATATAATATATATCATAATAATATAGACTGTTTTACCACTCCGTAGGATGACTAATGGAACCAGCTATACCTTAAATAATAGTTAGTTACCTAGCTAGTGCTAGCTGGTGTTAGCTTACCCTGGTATAAGTGAATAAATTATTCTACAAACAATTTGTAGCCTCTATTTAACTTGGAACCGTTCGTTGTTGAATGTTCTCCAACGATACTGGAAACGTATTTAAAATTCAGTCTCGGCAGCGACGACAGGGATGAAGTAAACACACGCTCCATGCTGAGGTGAATTGACAACAACTATCTTCTGCGAGTACCGAAACTTGTTTTACCCGGCGGTGACGTATTTCCGTTTTGTTGTGAAAAGGGCCTATGTTAACAGCAGCCTAGTGTTCCCTAATTCATAAATGTAGATTGTCTGTGTATTTTAATGTGCGTAATATATCGTGCTACCGTATTTTCCCCATCGTGCAATTACTTTTACAAAGCGCATAATACTTTAATAAGAAACTGTCACGCTGTGGGGGAGCCCCCTGCCGGTCGCCCCCGTTTACAGCGGCAGATGTCCTGTTTTTGGTCACGTGATGTTCATCCCTCAGGTGGGCGGGACCCGTGATCCGTTTCACCTGAGGGTCGTTTGTTCGTCTATATATGTCTTGTCTTTGTACCAGTTGACTGCTGGTTATTATTTCCTTCATTCGGAACAATGCACGGGTTTTTGGTTTGCACACTTTCTATTAAACCATCGTATTTCCCTGAGACTTGGCGTGATCGCTTCCTTTTTATGCCAGGTTCACGCTACACGACTTTTCAGTCGTCAGGTTTTTGTGCCGTTCGCACTACATGACTGGTTGTGCTGTAATCGCGAGTCTTTCAGTTGTTGTGGCTTTCACACTACATGACTGATCGGCGACGCGCGAGAACACACAACGAAACTCTCGCGAGAACCAGCAACACCACGTAGAAGAAAAAAACAATGTACATGTACTCCACATTTTCGTTATTATTTTTTTACTGTGTAATAGGCTTGTCACGATACTAAGAATTACAACTTCGATACGATACTTAAAAAAATATTGAAATTCGATACCATTTTCGATACCAAAGTCAGATACGGTGCTAATTTCCGTTTTAAAGACTTTTTATTTTTTTTATAAACAAACAAATGAATGTTGTTTTGTGTTTGAAAATGCTTGAAATTGTAACTTCATTTCACAACAAATATCTGTCTGACTGAACAGTTCTTTTGTGTTAACAAATACGAGCATCTTGTAATTCCAGGATGAAACATGAGAGAACGTGAAGACGTTACGATTGGGCGTTTTGAAAATAAACAACCATTAAATAATGTGATAAAAAAGCGAATAATTTCGAGTATATGTATAAATATTTAACTTATCCCAACAAACATGCGACGTCAGAAAGACGTTAAAATCAAGTCTGTATCACGTCGGTCAGTCCAGACCCATTTTTGCATGTCTGGTGGACTTTCAAAACTGGTTCAAAACCTGACAGTGTGACTAGGACCTTAACCTTTTAACTTAACATGAACGTCTATGACGAGTTTTCTATCTGAACGTCTGACTAGGACCTTTATTGGATGTCAGGACGTGCAAAAACTGCAACTGAACGGCAGTAATAGACGTTTAAAAAAGACGTCGCTAAAACTTTCATTCTGGCTTTTCAGTGGACGTCTTTTGAACGTCTGACAGTGTCTTTGCTCGTGCTGGGAAATATTGAAATGGACCTTGAAAGTGACATACAAGTGTTTGAATTCCACAAGGTGTATGAACCCTGCAAACATGACTTTGTTCATCGCGCTGAAGCGCGGCGCACGCGAGGTCGTGCGCCTCTCGAATTTTGTAACTTCGCGCGCGCCGCGCTTCAGCGCAATGAACAAAGTCATGTTTGCAGGGTTCAATTCAAGCGCTTGTACCAATATTTCCCAGCACGTTAAACGAAATAATTCTGTTCAGTCAGACAGCTATTTGTTGTGAAACGAAGTAGTTACGATTTCAAGCACTTTACTTTACCCTAAATTCCAGCACTTTTCAAACCTGGAACACAATGCAACTTTAAAATTCGTCAGGTAAATGTTTTTCCTTTCTTTTCTGCGCTCCAGATTTCTGTATTTACTTTAACTATCCACCACTGTATTTCCCGCTATTGGGCGGATACCGGCCGGCTACAGTCGGTGCTGGATCAAACCATTTTCCAGTGGGAGGCGGGGGTGTATGCACTTAATGGAAAATATGCAGATAGGTAAAAAACATATATATTTGAGCCATTGAGCTTATTATGAGTACATAATTTTATATTAATGAAAGATTTCAAGATTATTTAAAAATTATAGACTTTAAATAAAAAATAAATTGCTGGGCTCTTTGATGGGCCCCCCTGGCCCTAGGGCCCGGGACAACAGACCCGGTTGTCCCCCCCTGTCGACGGGGCTGGTCCCAAGTTGCCAGAATTGTTTCATCTCTCCGTTGCAGTGAACATATATATATAATCAATCGCACTATTTCTCAAGTGCTGTCACAATAACTTAAACACAGTGTTGTAGTAAAGTTGTAAGAAAGGTGAGGATTGTGTGTTTGCTGGGTTACTGTTTTGAAAGAATTCTTGAAATTTTTTTACATTCTTCAGATATCTTCAGCGGTGCCGCGGTTCTCTCTCCGCGTTCCCATTGGCTGTAGCTAGACGCTGCTGCCGACTCTCAGTCGCCGACTGGGCTAGATATTAAACATGCTAGATATCTGCCGGTCGTCTGCGACGAGTCGGCGACCAGTCGGCGACGGCTCGGCGAGCGTCTTTCAGCAGTTCACACTACACGACTGAGCGAGCGACAAGTGATTGCCGATTTGCCTCCGACCACAGTTTCTGTCGCCGATCAGTCGGCGACTGAAAAACCAGCCTAAAATCGTGTAGTGTGAACCGGGCATTAGTTGCTCACCCTGCCCGTCACAGAATAACCAGCCACCCTTCGGAAGCCGCCAATCTCCTTTACTTTCTCCTTCGTTCATGGTCATGTCTCGTGGTAAGTGTTTGTCTGCGTGCTGTGTGTTTGTCGTGTTTGTCCGAGAGTGTGTTGAGTCTGTCCCCACTCGTCCCGCCGTGTTTAAATGTTGTTTGTGTTGAGACCCGTAAGTAACACGGAGGTGACTAGAGCTGGGGACCAGTAGACTCCGCTCTCACCCAGCGAAACTACCGGTACCACACATTACGCTCGTCCGTTGTCCGTTATCGTCTGTATATATGTGTGTGTGTGTGTGTGTACATTGTAGTGTTTTGTTTTAATAACGACGCGGACATGAGCGAGTGTGTGAGTGTGCCGTGGTGTGTGTGTTTCGCTGGTGGTGTTCGTGTGTGTGTTTATGTAGACGGGTCCACCGGTGCGTGCCGCACGCTAGACCGCATTAGACGCGAGAGTCTCTCGGCTCTTTTCGCCTCGCTCACCCGATATCCTGTGGTGACAGGGGTGAGCGACTGCGAGTCCGCGTCGCTGTGGGTGTGACGCATAGCCGCTCGCGCATAGCTCTCTCTCTCCAAAGATTTTCGGATCCCATTGCAAAAATGGTGAGGGAGAGAAAGAGCTGGAGTAGGTGCGTCACGCTCTACAGAGCGTGCGCATCGGTGGGTCCTGTCCGTTTGTTTGTATTCTCTGTCTTTGCGTGTTCGTTTTGTCCTAGCGTGTAGCGTGATTTTGTTTTGTGTAATTCCTCTCTTGCGCCCCTCTTCACTGTGTGTGGGGAGGAGTCCATTTGAGGTCCCGTGCCACTGGGTGTGGTACGGAGGGCATCGTAGGTGCGTATATGTTTTATGTTGTGTCTGTGTTTTTTGTTTTGTTATTCCCCGGAGAGGCCCCCCCTAAATATGTTTTTGGGGGGGAGCTATGGGGTTCCTGAGCCACGGCATGTGGCTCAGAAGGCGCAACTCCATCAGGAGACCTGACCTTTGGGAGGGACCCCTGAGCAGGGAGGAACCCCTGTACCCCTTTATGTAGGCAGAGGATGCCTGGGGTGTATGGGCAGGGTGTCTCCTCATGCCAAAAAGGGGTCCCCTCCCCCCTGGGTAAAGGGGGGCCAAAGGTCAGGGCAGGGCGCGTTATGTGTTGTGTGTCGTCTGTGTGCGTGTGTGTGTGATGTGTTGCAGGTTGCTCCTGGTGGTGGACTGCGGCACTCCCGGACCTAGTGGAGTCTCCAGGAGGAGACCCTCCCCTTTGAGCTTGGGGTGACCAGCGTGTACCTGATGCGCATTGCCAGGGCCCTGGTCTCTGGCGCTCCTGGGTTGGGTGGAGGAGTCCACCTTGAGATGAGGGGCCCCGGGAGGGGTTCACTCCCCAGGAGTCTGGGGTGACCCCTAGCGAAAAGGGCAGGGGTCAGCTCCGAGCGAAGAGGTAGGTTCGGGAGGTTGTCGGTGGAAGCCGTGGCCGCACCCCAGTGTGGCGGCCTGCACACATCACCCCTGTGACGTTTGTTGGGCCATGTGCTCCCGGTCCGCGCACAGCGGTGGGGCTTAAGCAGCCTAAAGCCGGTTAGGGCGTGAGGGCCCTGTGACCAACCGGGGTGTGGTTATCGTCTTGTTGACGGCCCAGTCGGTCCAGGGTCCCGCCCAGGAGGCGAGCTAACGTGTGTGTGTGTGTGTGTGTGTGTGTGTGTTTTATGTTTTCAGCTCCAGGACTGCAGGAAACGGGTCCCTGCCTTGTCAGCGTCCGATGATGAGGAGCTTTATGTGTTTTGTGTTTCAGCTCAGGACGGCAAGGAACGGGTCCCTGTCTTGTCCCCGCCCTCCCGCCCCTTTGTTGTGTTTTGTGTGCTGCCGCTGTAAGCCGCACATCCGGAGGGGAGTGCGGCTTTGGTGGGGGGGTCTGTCACGTTGTGGGGGGGCCCCCTGCCGGTCACCCCCGTTTACAGCGGCAGATGTCCTGTTTTTGGTCACATGATGTTCGTCCCTCAGGTGGGCGGGACCCGTGATCCGTCTCACCTGAGGGTCGTTTGTTCGTCTATATATGTCTTGTCTTTGTAACAGTTGACTGCTGGTTATTATTTCCTTCATTCGGAACAATGCACGGGTTTTTGGTTTGCAAACTTTCTATTAAACCATCCTATTTCCCTGAGACTGGGCGTGATCGCTTCCTTTTTAGTTGCTCACCCTGCCCGTCACAGAAACCACTTACACAAGGGATTAGAACATATAAATCATGAAAAATAAATTCCCGTATATCAAACACTCACTACATCATTCTTAACATGCATAATTGCACATGAACGTGTGATATGGTAGCTACATAATGGGAAATTCTGGCTCAGAAGATGAGATACATTTAACAAAATGTTCTGCAGGAGAAAATGAAGAGTTCTGTAAAAGAAGGCAAGGAAACGAGGCAGGACGCAAGCGAGAGTCGAGGTTTCAAGATAACCAAAACTGCAAAAAAATGAACGTATGTTAACGTTTAACTAAAAGGAAAGCAAAAGACGTTCAAGCAAAGCAACAAATCAAGAAAACAACTGAACCACATCAACAGAAACAGCGAAAGCAAAATTCAAAAGTAGGCCTACTTACAAACTCGAGTAATAACCAGAGACGACAAGCAGAAACAAAGCAGCGCACACGTGAGAAGGGAAACCAGGTAATGTTGAGGACGTGAGGAGAAGGGAAGTCAAATACACGTGTGTAAGGCCGATAGAACAAAAAGAATCAAATGCCACGTGGGCTGACGACAGACACTGCACACTTACGCTTGATAATTTTATGCATGTGTAAGACAGATTGGTTGATTTTTCCCCCAAGAATTAGACATTATGGTGCCACAGATCATCACATTTACCACCCAAAGCCAAAGAAATGTTTAATGTTTGTGTCAACTGCCACTGTGCAATACAAATTTGCATTCCAAGTATTGACTTCATTGTGAATCAGAAGGTACTAATGTCCAATAAACATCAAAAATGTATTGATTGTAGGAATTCAGACGTATCCATATGGAAGAAAACACTGCATAAATCTACTTATAGCTAGTAGCGATAGCTACGGTGAAGCTGCCAAGGTCACCAGAATCATCTCAATCAGTAGGTCATTGTCTCCCTCCAGGGTTGGGTTGAAAGAAGGTTGTTGCAATCAGTGGTGTAGTCCTAAAAAAATAAGTGGGGGGTCGTTTTTGGTGTGGCGGTGTAGCGATTCTAAATTGTTAAGCGTGAGGGATCGATCGCCAGGAGTTGGCGAACTACTAACGCATCATGTATAAACCTAGCGTTTGACGTAACAGTCTCAGCAAGAGCAACATCCAGTTAAAATAAGTGGGGGGTCGCTGTTCCCCCGCTACACACTCCCACTACACAACTGGGGGGATGCATCCCCCCTGTTAAAATAAGTCGGCGACCCCCCTGGTTGCAATGGGTCAGGAGACTCCTGATCACAAATCTCCTCTTCAGACACCATGGCAGTGACGTAGAGTTTATGGCCAGTCCTCTGAGTTACTTCTCTGCCAAGAGGGGCAATGCATGTGTGAAAAAAATATACATACATGCCACTTAAATAATTCCTCCACAGCCAGTTGGGTGCATGGAACAGACTCTTGGGCTGAATAATCAAGTAGCATAGTTCACTAATTATTGCTTGTCTAGATCACCATGATTATCAGTGAGCAAACCTTCCTGAACCAGGTCTACAAACCTTCCTGACCCAGGTCTACAAACCTTCCTGACCCAGGCCTACAAACTTTCCTGACCCAGGTCTACAAACCTTCCTGACCCAGGTCTACAAACCTTCCTGACCCAGGCCTACAAACCTTCCTGACCCAGGTCTACAAACCTTCCTGACCCAGGTCTACAAAGTGAATAATCAGCTCGCCGACATCGATTCACATCAGACAGAGAATTCAAACCCAGAAATCCATATCTTGAAGTCAAATAAGGAGAGAATCTGACCTACATTATGATCCCTGGCATATCAGTGGCCTCATTTAACAATAATTCAGCAATCTGAAAGTTGAAGGGTTTAGGTTTGAGAGGACGCTTTTAAAGAACACTGTCCTACTAATCACACAGCAGAGCTAAAACAAATGTTGTTCCTCAAAGGAGTTGGAAGGGAGTGAGTCACAGATCTAACCAAAAATTCCAAATACAAACACTGTCTATAGAGATAAAACAAACAGCTCCTTCAAAAACTCAACAAGGCCTGGATGTAGTGGGTCAGAACAGGCCGGAGCTGCCCCAGGTCAGGGTTCTTACATGACTGGACACTCAACCACAAACTTTACACCTCACTCCACTCAGACGTGCAGATTCTGCTGCTCTGCCATGATTTAGCCACGCAGTATGCATCTTTGTGTAAGTTATAAATATGTTACATATTTATGTAACTGACACAGATTCCAGCATACCACAGGTCTCATGACTGGGGTTAGTCAATCATCTGTGTCTTGGTTTGATTGGCTGTCACTTTGGGCACAGGTGAATTTAGCCCAGCAGCCAGCTGACACTGGAGTGCTAATTATTACCATGGTAACTTTATGAATAAGCATTTACATACCATTAAAGGATGCAGTCAATTTTTATGAATTTATTTACTACATTGCAATGTCTACTCTTTGTCAGCAGAGGGAGAAATGTCCACATGTAATTGTACTTTGTGGTGCGTAATTGACCACAGGGGTGATAATATCACCTTGTATCAGCTCTCTTTGTTCAGTCAGTTCAAACAATGGGAGGGAATGAAAGGTTATGAAAGATGTTTTATTGTCATTGTACATTGTCACAAGTACAAGGCAACAAAAATACGTTTGTCTGGGGTCTCAGCGTAAAGCCCCACGATCCCAGAGCGGCTACAGCGTCGACATTTTAGTTTAAAAGTGAAAGCACTAAACATCTTGGTGGAGAGGTGAAAATCTAAATGATCAGATACACTAGACGCTACATTTTGCATTAGGAACCTAAAATAAACTTGAATGTGGTAATAGCAACATAAATCTTTAAAACTTGTAATGGTAGACCTGAAATGTTTCTAAACCTGATCTGATCCGTTCAATCACAAAACTTGGATTACTCTTTCCCGTACCCACACTCACTCCACTCTCTCTCTCTCTCTCTCTCTCTCTCTCTCTCTCTCTCTCTCTCTCTCTCTCTCTCTCTCTCTCTCTCTCTCTCTCTCTCTCTCTCTCTCTCTTCTATCTATCTATCTATCTATCTATGTCTCTCTTTCACCCTCCCTCTCTGTCTCACCCCGCCTCCCGCATCACTACACACATACAAACATTTTTAGTCCTTCATCAACTCTCACATGACTTTATGTTGCTCTTGTCTCTGTCTCTTGGACCATGGCTGGGATCACCCCAACACTGCTGTAAAAAACTCAGCACAATTACAGGATCTGGATTTGTGATGCTCAGATGACCACATCAGGAAGCGAGGCGCTAATCATGTTCCTTCACTTGGGAAAAGTTTGTTTAACGTTTCTATGTGTATTTTCTGATATTACTACATTTTCTATTTATTCAATTATTGCACGGGTCATATTGTCATTCTAGATGCAAGTTATGTGATCTACTTCTTCCTGTACACCAGCTGAAATGTGGGATACACGTTATGCCAACTGTAACGGATCGCTAGCAAGTGAGAACACAGAGATCGCAGTAAATATAGGTGGAGTGAAACAAGTTCTCTATGCTGATGTGTTGAACTGCTACCCTGATACGCGCTTAGCAGAGCTAGCGAAACACTCGTCGGACGGCGCCAGTGACCTGTCGGAGCTGTGTGACGACTATGATGCAAGAAAAGGTGAATTTTACTTCGACAGAGATCCAAATATTTTCAAATGCATCACAGAGCTATATTACTACGGAGAAGTGCACATGAAGAAAGGGATTTGCCCCATGTGCTTTAAGAAGGAAATGGAGTTCTGGGGAGTTGATGTGGACTACCTCGACGAATGTTGTAGAAGACGTTTGAATGAAGTGGAGGGGGAATTGGCAGAAATAGCTGAGAAAGTGAGTGCCATTGTGAACGGTGATGAAAACCCGTCAGCCAGCATGGGCAAACGCTGCCAGCTGTTCCTGTGGAAGCTCATGGAGAAGCCCGAGTCCTCCGTTCTGGCCCGCGCAAATGCGATCCTGTCATTCCTCTTCATCCTGCTCTCCACCGTGGTCATGTGCGTGGACACACTTCCCGAGCTGCATGTTTACGACGAAGGGGGCCACGAGGATCCAACCCTGGAGTACATCGAGATCGTGTGCATCGTCTGGTTCACCGTCGAGTACGTGCTGCGTCTGGCCTCAGCGCCCAACAAGGTGCGTTTTGCCTTCTCCTTCATGAACATGGTGGACTTCCTCGCCATCATGCCCTTCTATCTGGTGTTGATACTGACCCACCAGGGCACGGCCGTGACGGAGCTGGCCAGCGTGCAGCAGGCCGTGCACGCGCTACACGTCATGCACTTAGCGCGCATCTTCAAGCTGGCGCGGCACTCCATAGGACTTCAGATGCTAATGCACGCTCTGAAGAGCAGCTTGAAGGAGTTGGCAATGCTGACTGTACACATGGGCATGGGCATCTTCCTCTTCTCAGCAGTGGGCTACGCCGTGGAGCAGAGCCACCCGGACACCCTGTTCACCAGCATCCCACAGTCCTTCTGGTGGGCCATCATCACCATGACCACGGTGGGCTACGGCGACATCTACCCCAAGACCACCCTGGGCAGGTGCAACACAGCCGTCAGCTTCCTGTGCGGTCTCATCACCATCATGCTGCCCGTCCACCTCATCATGACGAAGTTTGTGTTCTTGTACAGCAAACAGCGCCTGCTCGACATCGCCACCAAGCACGAGCTCGAACTGCTGGCGCTGCGCTCGAAGGAGAAACACATGGCGAGACGCCAGAAGGCCAGGAAGCCGATTGGCCCTGCTGCCTCGGTGTGGGGCGGAGCCAGTCGGGTTCCACCGAGCGACACCTACATTCAGCTACTCCAGGACGGGGGGCGAGGCCCACCCATTCAGATATGCAACCATAACTAAAGTAGAAGAATATTCCAGACCTTTGAATGTCAGCATGGAACTATATTATTGTTTTATTATCTTATTTTACGAGTGATTGTTCTGCACCTGTGTTTGGAGCACAGAGTACTCTAGGCAAGTTACGTATTATTTTAATTACAGCTTATAGGTACAGCTGTATTGTTTGAAAGCCTGACAATAATTAATTGAGTCCTATTAATAAATATTTTTAAATAATCTGAGGTAGTAATAAATGAATCTTTAGAAAATGCTTTAACAATACCTTCATGCCCCTAACATTTACACAAGCACACAATTACACATAATGCCAGTCAAAACTAGTCTACAAGTCTAACCCTAACGCTAACCTACTTGGCCAAGCTTCGACCTATTACACAGTGCCTAAGAAGATTCTGTAGATATCTGAGTGTGTTATGGTAGTGTGTGAATACTACAGTGGAATAATGCAACATTTGTGTGTCATGTCCTTTTATTGCATTTCTATTCTTCTTCATATTATGTGTTTCCAAAGTCTGCCATCATGTGATTTGTATAAAATATAATTTAGATGTTAAAAACTATACGTTCAGAATGAGAGTGGTAGAGTTGTGTTATGGGGACAAGCGCTCTTTAAAGCTAAGGAAAATTTAAAGCTGAACGTTTAAACTGCTAGAAGTGGGGAAGATATGTACCACAAAACAACAAACTCACCTGTTGAAAAGAGTAAAAAACACTTGTCTCAGTTGTTGTTTCACTATAGTTATTTAACCAAATTGCCCATTATTTTAGTTGGTGTGTGTTAAGTGTGTGCAGTGTCTGCACTATGCAATTTGGTACAGAGTCATTTATTGGCTAATTCATGAGTTCATGTCCTCTAAGGCAGACGTGAGCAGCTCCTGTCCTGAGGGACCAGAGTTCAGTGCATTTATGTGTTTTCCCTGCTCAAACCCACCTGCTTCAACTCATCAGTTCTTTACCAACATAAGTGGGTGAGCAGTGGACTCACTAAAACTGTGCTGGACTCTGTTCAAACACTGTGCAACTCTAAAGCAATTCGTAGATTAAAATATGTTACATTCTGAATTAAACTCAGCAGGTACTGAATGCAGCAGTGATGTAAGTGTTTGTCAGACTCATGAGAGTTGAATTATTGCTGTTCAGTGTAGTTCTCTGCACATCATGCACATTCCAGCAAATCTCTTTGACCAAGTAATTTTTTTGCACAGATTTTTATGAGCATCTGAGATGTGTGACCTGCATATGTGTGTGTGTGTGTGTGTGTGTGTGTGTGTGTGTGTGTGTGTGTGTGTGTGTGTGTGTGTGTGTGTGCATGCTGAAAGACTAGAGTGGTCTTCTTTGTGCTGGTTGGTGTGTGCTGACGGCTGCAGACCCAGATATGGTGTAGATGTGACATGTGGGTGGACAGATGAGATGTCATTGCTAATAGCAGCAATCAGTAAGCCCAGTTAGCATATTCCCTTCAGTCTCTCTCTCTCTCTCTCTCTCTCTCTCTCTCTCTCTCTCTCTCTCTCTCTCTCTCTCTCTCTCTCTCTCTCTCACACACACACACACACACATAAACATGCAAACACTGCAAAATCATTCTTTTACGCATTGGCAAATATGAATTTCTCCTAATTATTTCCATTTCATTCCAACGTATGGTACATGAACACACCACGTAAGGCCTCTCAAACACTCAAACCCCCGTTTTGCCTGCTGTGATGTCAGCACACAGACACACCTCCTCCTACAGCTGAGAAGCCCAAACGTTGGGCCATGACCTTAACGAACAGCACACCTCATACTCATACACCCAGCAGTCTGTCTGGATCTCTTTGTCTTAATTACATATCGATCAGTATTGTGCTCACTGGTGTAGGTTTCAGGCCAACGTTGGCCGGTCACACACTCTGCTCATGCGTCCCCACTTGACTGAACAGACCTTTATGTTAAACAGAAGACAGAGAGGAGGGGACAACATGACCTCACATGTCCTGAACTTCACCTAGGACTGTTTTACTATTGTGGCACACATACCTGTGATCAGGGCAGGGAATCCATGACTCTCCGCTTACCACAGACACACTCTGGATACAGAAGCCTCCGTCTTTGTCCTGCTCTATAAATACAGGACATTTATCTGAATGTGGAATCATTTCGGAGAAGCAAAACCATAGATATGAAATACTGTGAAAAACCTGGTCTCTCTGACGCAGTTGTGGTCGATCCTAGTCTTGGAGGACCCAATACCTGCACATTTGTGTGTGTGTGTGTATGTGTGTGTGTGTGTGTGTGTGTGTGCTTCCTGTTCTTTATACACAAGCCCAGAGTAGGTCTTTAGCTTACACATTTCTGTTAGACAGTGTGTTATTTCACCAAAACATTGACACTTTGACATTTTAAAATAATTATAATAATAAAACAATGATCAGATTCACCCTACTCCTACATTGACAGGTGTCAGTCATGCCTGTGCTAAAAAAGACTCTATCCATATGTGAAGTGTGTGTAGACAGCTGATCTGGGATAACTAAGATATTCAAATCTAATGACCACACTAAGACATGCAGATACATTTGATTGCTTGTCGAGACAATGGCTGCTGTTATAATTTAAATGAGAGTCAGCGGATAATAACGAGGTTTATAAAAGCTGTCTCCCTCTGCTGTCTTCTACACGGTAATGCAGGTGTAGAAAGAGCAGTTTACAACACAGTGAACATTAGAGCTAATCTGCTGGATGAAAATTCGACACTTGAGGATCAGGTGATTCAGAGTTGCGACTGATACCGTGTTCTGTGGCCACTTGGTGTTAGCCAATGAGAAAACTGGACAGGAAGTATGTCTGCTGTACTGTTGAAACTAAAGTTGGGCTTCATAACATATTACAGTATCGGCTGTGGCGTTGACCTAATATTAGCTGGAATATTCAAATACATACGCTGCAGGATTAAACCTGATATTTAGTACTGCCAATGATCAGTGCAAAACTTATTGGCCAGTGACTGAATATATGTGTGTGTGTGTGTGTGTGTGTGTGTGTGTGTGTGTGTGTGTGTGTGTGTGTGCGGGCGTGTGTGCGCATGTGTGTGTGTGTGTGTGTATGTGTTGAAGTGCACATATATGTGTGTTGTGTGTGTTGTGGTTTGTGTGCCGTGGATGACATGGAGGAATGTAGCCCCACCAGGCGGTGCTAGATACAGATGTGCAGGTGCTTACAGTTGCAGGAGACGTGAGGTGAGAAGAGGTAGATACCAGACACGGATCAGGCCCACAGAGATGCATTATGGGATCAAGTATGTGTGTATGTGTGGCCACACTCTCATGTGTATGAGTGGATTCTCGAGAAACATGGAGTCCACCTACCAGCTCAATCAGGAGAAACTGGAATATAAGCAGGATGACCTCATCAATCTGAAAAGTCTCTCAAGGAGAACAAATCACTTATCGTCCACTACAAATATATTATGCAGCAGCACAGAGACATGCGGAGGAAGGTGAGGTAAATAAACACACCCACACACACATACACCCAGATATGTACCCACACACATGGCCCTCCTGGTGTTCTGGTATGTACAACATGCATCACTGTTGTCCACGTGTCCACTCGGACACTTTGTGGCAGTTGATGGACACGATGGAACAGGCCGGGTACAGACGCCCTGGTGGGAGGAAAGAGGGAAACCACAGAAGAAGAGTAGAGAGAGGAAGAGTGTAAAGAGGGCAACACCAAGGGGAACTACTCTATTCTACTCCACTGTACTCTGCTATACTCTACTTTATTCTATTGCACTGTACTCTACTATACTATACTCTATTCTACTCTACTGTACAGTACTCTACTATACTCTATTCTACTGTACTCTACTATACTCTATTCTACTCCACTGTACTCTATTCTACTGCACTGTACTCTACTATACTCTACTGCACTGTACTCTACTATACTATATTCTACTCCACTGTACTCTACTATACTCTACTCTGTTCTACTCCACTGTACTCTACTATACTCTACTGTACTCTATTCTACTCCACTGTGCTCTGCTGTACTCTACTGTACTCTACTCTATTGTACTCCACTGTACTCCACTATACTCTGCTCTACTGTACTCTACTATATTCTTCTCCACTGAACTCTACTAAACTCTATTCTACTCCACTGTATTCTACTATATTCTACTCTACTGTACTCTGCTATACTCTACTGAACTCTATTCTACTGCACTGTACTCTACACTATTCTACTCTACTGTACTGTACTGTACTGTACTCTAGTCAAGTCAAGTCAAATTTATTTATATAGCGCTTTTCACAACACATGTTGTCACAAAGCAGCTTTACAATCGTATGGGTCCAGATCCCTAAAGAGCAAGCCAAAGGTGACAGTGGCAAGGAAAAACTTCCTATGACCTATGACTCTACTGTACTCTACTACACTCTACTCCATTCTTCTCTACTGTACTATACTCTACTCTATTGTACTCCACTGTACTCAACTATATTCTACTCCACTGTACTGTACTCTATTCTACTCCACTGTACTCTACTATACTCTATTCTCCCGCACTGGACTCTACTATACTATACTCTATTCTACTCCACTGTACTCTACTATACTCTATTCTACTCCACTGTACTCTACTCTACTGTACTCCACTGCACTCTACTATACCCCGCTCTACTGTACTTTACTATACTCCACTGTACTCCACTATACTCTACTGCACTGTACTCTACTATACTATACTCTATTCTACTCTACTGTACTCTGCTGTATTCTACTGCATTGTACTCTACTATACTCTATTCTACTCTACTGTACTCTATTCTACTGCACTGTACTCTACTATACTCTACTGTACTCTAGTCAAGTCAAGTCAAATTTATATATATAGCACTTTTCACAACACATGTTGTCACAAAGCAGCTTTACAATCGTATGGGTGCAGATCCCTAAAGAGCAAGCCAAAGGCGACAGTGGCAAGGAAAAACTCCCTATGACCTATGACTCTACTGTACTCTACTATACTCTGTACTGCAGTACTCTATTCTATTCCACTCTTCTACTGTACTCTACTCTGCTGTACTCTACTGTACTCCATTCTACTGTACTCTACTATGTAATACACTGCATTCTCACATTTATTTGACTATATCATAAATATGGCAGAGATAGAGTTGGTGTGTGTGTGTGTGTGTGTGTGTGTGTGTGTGTGTGTGTGTGGCACAAAGGTAGAAGTTTAGAAGTAGACAAAACAGACTTCTATCTGTCTTTACTATTTGTCTGTCTGTGTTTTCTACATGTCTGCCTGTATTTACTATTTGTTTGTTTCTACTATTTGTATTGTGTTTACTATTTGTGTATGTTTACATTTTATTTTTGTTTATGTATCTCTCCAGGGTCATCTCAAAAAGCAAATCTCAAGAGTTCCTGCATCAGTTCAAAGGGTGTGTGTGTGTGTCTGTGTGTGTGTGTGCGCATGCATGTGTGTGCGCGTGTGTGTGTGTGTGTGTGTGTGTGTGTGTGTGTGTGTGTGTGTGTGTATGAGCTTGTGAGCGAGTGTGTGCACGTGTTTGTCTGAATGTAAAATATGTTGCCTGCATTAGTCTCACATTGCATCTCCTGATAGGTCAGTGCTATAAAGAAGATCCTACCAATGAGGTGATGACGTTTGCCCCTGGGCTTGAAGAGTTAAAATTAACTTTCATTTATCTTTTAAATGTTTAAAATAAAAAGTTAGCTTGTTTCATTGTTGTATTGTCATCAAATACAATACAAGAATGTAATTAAAATGTTAATATATATAAATACTTCACCATCTAAAAATATTAGTTGAAGGTCGAAATGAAGCCATAGAATTTTACTTTAAGAACAATTTTACCAGTGTGCAATTCCCGCTGTCTGTCCATAGGGGGAGCCATTTCCACATGCAATCGCACATTGTGCCATGTGCGTAATTGCGCACAGATTGGGTTAAGTTCATGGCAGACGGCACTAATACTCGTTTAATATTAGTGCTGTTCGCTGTTATTCCCATTTGTGAATTATGGGAGGGACATTTAGTTTAAATGCTAAATCACTGAACTTTTGGGGGGGGGGGGGGGAGTGGGGACACGTCGGTGAACTGCTCAGATGTTAGACACTAAACATTGAATTGGCAAAATTAAACTTGTCTGTGTAACTGAATGTAATTCCGACGTTAATTTTTAAACCTTGAAATTGTACATCTACGGTATATGTAAACCTGATGTAAGCTGTCGGGTCTCAAAACTTGAATTACTCAACATTGTCGCTGTCTGTCGCTGTCGATCTAACTTTCTTTCACCCCCTCCCCCGACACCCTCCCCACACACACACAAACACACTGACATGTTGATCTCTTCGTCACATCACACATTACCTCACACTGCTCTTTCATTTTCTGCCTCTTGGACCTTCTGACTGGTGCTGGAGACGCACAGAACCGCGAAAGGCTGGCGGAGACACTCGGGACCGGGACCTGCGACGGACTGGCGGAGACACTCGGGACCGGGACCTGCGACGGGCTGGCGGAGACACTCGGGACCGGGACCTGCGACGTTAAGACAGCTGACCTCCATCTCTTCATTAAACTGCTGTAGCCGAACGCGTTATCATCATGGTCCCCCACCAGGGGAAGGATATACTTATATCATCGCTTATTTCTACCACAGATTTTATTTATTAAACGCTTGCACGCACCATACTGTGACTCCAGACGCGCATAAGTTACGTGATCAAGATTTTTTAAAATACTTTTTTGTGTACACCAGCTATAATGTGGGAGACACCGAGGACACGTTACGCCGACTGTAACGGATCGGAGGCAAGTGAGGACACGGAGATGGTGGTAAACGTAGGCGGTGTCAAACAAGTTGTGTGCGTTGACTTGTTGCACCGTTACCCCGACACGCGCTTGGCCCAGCTGGCCGCGCGCTCGGCGGACGATGCCAGTGACCTGTGGGAGCTGTGTGACGACTATGACGCGAGAGAAGGTGAATTTTACTTCGACAGAGACCCGGATGTTTTCAAATGCATCATAGACTTGTATTACTACGGAGAAGTGCACATGAAGAAAGGGATTTGCCCCATGTGCTTTAAGAAGGAAATGGAGTTCTGGGGAGTTGATGTGGACTTCCTCGACGAATGTTGTAAAGGTGGTTTGAATGAAGTGGAGGAGGAACTGGCACAAATAGCTGAGAAAGTGCGCACGATTCTGCACAACGATGAGGGAACCGCGTCAGCCAGCATGGGCAAACGCTGCCAGATGTTCCTGTGGAAACTCATGGAGAAGCCAGAGTCCTCCTATCTGGCACGTGCGATGGCGATTCTGTCGTTCCTCTTCATCCTGCTATCCTCCGTGGTCATGTGTGTGAGCACCATTCCTGAGCTGCATGTTTACGACGACGGGGGCCACGAGATGGAGAATCCAACCCTGGAGTACATCGAGATGGTGTGCATCGTCTGGTTCACAGCAGAGTACGTGCTGCGTCTGGCTTCAGCACCCAACAAGGTGCGTTTTGCCTTCTCCTTCATGAACATGGTGGACTTCCTCACCATCATGCCCTTCTACGTGGTGTTGGTTCTGACGCACCTGGGCACGGCCGTGACGGAGCTGGCCAGCGTGCAGCAGGGCGTCCAGGCGCTACGGGTCATGCGTGTAGCACGCATCTTCAAGCTTGCGCGCCACTCCTCGGGTCTCCAGACGTTGACGTACGCTCTGAAGAGCAGCCTGAAGGAGCTTGGTCTTCTGCTCATGTACATGGGAATGGGCATCTTCCTCTTCTCAGCTCTGGGCTACGCCCTGGAGCAGAGCCACCCGGACACCCTGTTCACCAGCATCCCACAGTCCTTCTGGTGGGCCATCATCACCATGACCACGGTGGGCTACGGCGACGTCTACCCCAGGACCACCCTGGGCAGGTGCAACGCTGCCGTCAGCTTCCTGTGTGGGATCATCGCCATAGCGCTGCCCATCCATCCCATCATCAACAACTTTGTGATCTTCTACAGCAAACAGCGCGTGCTCGACGTCGCCGCCAAGCACGAGATCGAACTACTGGCGCTGCGCTCGAAAGAAGCTGGGGCGGAGCAACGGCAGGCCAGGCAGCCGATTGGCCCTGCTGCCTCGTTGTGGGGCGGAGCCAGTCGGGTTCCACAGAACGATATCTCCATGCCACAGCTCCAGGACGGGGGGCGAGGCCCACCCATTCAGATATGCAACCATAACTAACGTAGAGCAATATTCCAGACCATTGAATGTTGGCATGGAGCTATATTAGAATTATAGTACTGTATTTATGGCTTGTCATTTCCATCTGTGTTTGGACCACAGAGTATTCTAGGCAAGTTACATATTATTTTCTTTACATTACTTTAATTAAAGCTTATAGCTACAGCTGTATTTGTTTGAAAATTTGACAATAATGTTTGTTTTCTTAATTAATTCTTCAATATAGTCTTCTCTGACAAAGTAATTAATTAATATGTAAAAAAAAAAACAATGTAAACCTTTTCTTTCATGACCCCAAACATTTAGACAACTTTTCACATAATTCCAGTCAAAAAAGTTGTCTTGCTCTGACCTATTACACAGTTCCCAAGAAGATTTTGTAGAACATTCTGAGAACATTCTAATGTGTGAATACTACAGTGTGAATACTACTGCGTGAATACTACAGTGTGAATACTGCAGCGCAAATATTACAGCGTGAATACTAAAGTGTGAATACTACAGTGTGAATACTACAGTGTGAATACTGCAGCGCAAATATTACAGCGTGAATACTAAAGTGTGAATACTACAGTGTGAATACTGCAGTGTGAATACTACAGCGTGAATACTACAGTGTGAATACTACTTCGTGAATACTAAAGTGTGAATGCTACTTCATGAACACTACATGGTGAATACTACAGTGTGAATGCTACAGTGTAAAGACTACAGTGTGAAGACTACAGTGTGAATAGCACAGCGTGAATACTAAAGTATGAATACTACAGTGTGAATACTACAGTGCAATATTGCTACAGTTCTATGCCGTGTCCTTTTATTGCATTTATATGCTTCTTCAAATTCTGTTTCCAAATTTTGCCATTGTGTGATTTGTTTGTAAGAATTTGCAGAAAAGACTTCAGATTAAAACACTAAACTCATATTCCAGATGAGTGACAGAACTAAACAAAATTAACTGTCTTTACCAGCTAGTGTGTATGTTTGTGTAGTGTCTGTATGACATAAATTGGTACCATTGACTCCTTAGGGAAAGAGTCATTTATTGGCTGTTTAACCTTTTGACCTGTGGATAATTCACGAGTTCATGTCCTCTAAGGCAGACGTGAGCAGCTCCTGTCCTGAGGGACCAGAGTTCAGTGCATTTATGTGTTTTCCCTGCTCAAACCCACCTGCTTCAACCCATCAGTTCTTTACCAACATAAGTGGGTGAGCGGTGGACTCACTAAAACTGTGCTGGACTCTGTTTCAGTGTCAAGAACAATAACTGTCCTATATTAGCATGTGCTAAAGTTTGAATTAAACTCAGCAGGTATTAAATATACTAATAATGTAAATGAAGTCTGTCAGACTCATGAGATTTGAAATATTGCTGTTCACTATAAATTAAAGTTTATTTCTCTGTATATCTTGCACATTCCAGCAAAGCTCTTTGACTAAATACGTTTCTGCACAGACGTTTACGAGCATCTGAGATGTGTGACGTGCGTGTGCAGTTTGAAGAGAGGTTCAGGTTTGCAGCAGTGCTCTGAGCATCCGTCTTTCAGACTGTGTCAGACAACAGGGGGACAAGGAGTTGGACGTGTGTGCTAAAAGCCTGATGGAGAGTAACTGTGTGTGTGTGTGTGTGTGTGTGTGTGTGTGTGTGTGTGTGTGTGTGTGTGTGTGTGTGTGTGTGTGTGTGTGTGTTGGAAGGCTAGAGTGGTCTTCTTTGTGCTGGTTAGTGTGTACTGACGGCTGCAGACCCAGATATGGTGTAGATGTGACATGTGGGTGGACAGATGAGACGTCATTGCTAATAGCAGCAATCAGTAAGCCCAGTTAGCATATTCCCTTCACACACACACACACACACACACACACACACACACACACACACACACACACACACACACACACACAAACACTGCTGGATTTAATTATTCTTTAAGACATTTGAAAATACGCTTTCTTGCTCATATAGTTACATTTTGGTCCACTGAACTGTGATCCAGGCACAGAGCCACATTTTCACATTTTCCTTCTCTATAAACTCAGGGCATTTCTCTTTATCCTGGATAATTTCGAAGAAACAAGATATGTATATATATATATGTTATGGTTGTGTGCTATGTGTTTTACGTGCCTCCTTAAGAGGTTTTAAGCTAACATGGGTATGATAATCAAACAACATTAACACTGATGACCATCACAGTTTTAAATAGCAATAATATAACTAATTTAACACATGCTCGCCCGTGTTTATAAAATTGCAGGTGTCAATCATTTGCATGTCAAAATAAGGTTCTATCCATATGTGAACTGTGTAGTGCAGACGGCCGCTCTGGGATAACTGAAATATTCAAACCTAATGACCGCGTTAAAATATGCAGATACATCTGAATGCACGACGAGACAATGGCGGCTGTTATAATTTAGATCAGAGAGTCGGCGGATAATGACGGGGTGTATGAAGCCGTCTCCTTCCACACGGAGAGAGCCAGCTCCAACACAGAGAATGTCGGTAATCTACAGCCTGATTGCAGAGTTTGATATTAAAAATTATGACAGAGAGAGAGAGAGAGAGAGAGAGAGAGAGAGAGAGAGAGAAAATTACGACAGAGAGAGAGAGAGAGAGAGAGAATGGTAGTCGTGTGTTCTTTTCTCTAAAAACTAGATTTTTTTCTTTCTCTTTTCTTCTGTTAAAGCGACTGACTAATTCTGCGATTAAGTTTGGGAGAACAATAATAATGTCCATCAAGACCGACCTTTACCAACTTCCAAGAGACCAAAATATGAAAAATATGTTAAAAAAAAAACAACTTTCCTCTCCTTCTCTCTGTGATGCAGGTATATATTCATTAATAAGGTGCACCAGCCTTTCCCTCTAAACAACGATTATTTATTTGTCCTTCTTTATTCCCAGATTAATATCAATGTTTTCTTTAGTTTAGTGAATTATAGACAAGAAAAGCTTAGTTTACGTCCTTTATCCCGCGTTTATATGCACGCTGCAGACGCTGGATGACAGGCCTACGTGTAGCTTGACCTTTTTGTAAAGGACTGTCAACGCTCCAAAAATCAATTTTTTGTGGTTTGTGGTGAGTGAGTTATGAAGAAAGAAACGCTATAAACGAAGAGAGAAACGCTATGAACGAAGAGAAGACTGTTGGCATGGACTAATGCACACACGGCTCTGTGCCATGTCTTTCCTTCCGCAGTGAAGCAAACTGACCCGCGTCGTCCACCTAAACAAGGACGCTGACGAGTCGGTGGAAGGAATCTTAATAACTCACACCCTCCCCGCTGGTCAGACCAGCAAATCGTGTAATCTGTCACAGCCACTGCTGGTAACTGAACATTTCAGCACTTAAAAGCTTGAGAGACAAGGACCTGGTGTCATCCGGGTCCAGTGGGACATAAAGCAGAGTGAATGAAAGTGGCGATTGACTTTTCATTCAGTAAGGTCATTTTTGCACAAGGTCCTGGACTATAAAAGTGTGTAAGTGGTGCTCTTTAATCACGCCGTGAAACTGGCCCCTCCCTCTCGAAAGCAATTTGAGTTTGCTCTTAGGGATGGTGTTATATTCAGTAAAAAGTATATTCACATCGCTGTGCGGGGAAGCTGTTTATTGCTGCAGTTTTATATTGAATATTGCAACTTTCTCCACACTGGATAAATCAGGAAATGTTTAATTAAGTAAACTGGCCATGAATGACCGAGTAAATTGTCCCTAAGTGACAGAGTGCAGAAAGAGAGCAGATCTCAGGGGACGAGAGAGAGCAGACATGTACCTTTAATCTTCCTCCATGTGGAAGCATCGTCTGGAGTACAGAGAAGACCATCATCATCCTCCCCTCAGCCTCAGGATTCGGAGGACAGACCCAGAAGATGTTTCTGCTCCTCTATCATCCTGCAGTGATAAAGAGGCACTCTACCCCTGTGCACTCTGCTCCTGCGCACTCTAGCCCTGTCCCAGCTCTTCATTCTCCTCCTGGACGTGTAATCCTGACTTCAGCCCCAGATCTCCCTCTGTTCCTGCTCCTCCAGTAGTGTCACAAACCGACTCATCCTGGCCTGCTGATCCTGTTGGCCACTCAACACAGCACATTAAGGGGACGAGAACTACCACATTTACCCCCCTAGCATTGTGCTTCCCATCAGTCCAGGGCCACATAGCTGTGTTTTTGTTTCTGTTTTGTGTCTCCATCCTATCTCATGGTTTGTTAACCCCACCCTTAATTCTTCTCTTATTTCCTCTAATTATTATAATTATTATTATTTATTTATACCTCGAGAAATCGCTCCATTAAACATCTACACTAGCGTACTGCTTCAACTCTCAGCATTACAAGGTACCTACTGTATAGTCACACACAGCCTACTGTGTCTGAGAGCTAGTGCAATAAACAAATACCAGATCCATACTGACTACATGAAAAGCACAGCATCTCCCAAAATATTGGTGAGCTTATTGCCAGAACGCCTAAGACAGTGTTTGACAGGTGTAGAGGGAGGTTGTTTGCATTGTTTAACCTGTACCTCAGGGTGTCTCCAGTGAAATCAACCCTACCCAGCTTTCCCATAAAGACTATTGATGTTCCCATAAAGCAGTCAGCTGGTCACAGAGCAGTGGGCAGATAACAAGGGGGAGGACACACAATTCAGATGGTGTTCTTATGCCATATATACACCAAAACACACACACACACACACACACACACACACACACACACAGACATACACACACAGAAAGTGAGAAAGCACAGTTTGATCATTTGATCATGTCCAAAGCTTTTCCATCTAGAGGTCATAAGGTTTAGTTTCTGTTATGTGCTATTCCATCTGGTGATGGCACTGGTGAGTACGACCAGCAAAGATGCACCCTACACTCAATCAACACTGAAACACCCCTAAACTCACTCAACCCTTAAACACCCCTACAATCGCTCAAACCTTAAACACCCCTAAAGTCAATCAACACTGAAACACCCCTAAACTCACTCAGCCCTTAAACACCCCTACAATCACTCAAACCTTAAACACCCCTACACTCAATCAACACTGAAACACCCCTACAATCACTCAAACCTTAAACACCCCTAAAGTCAATCAACACTGAAACACCCCTAAAGTCAATCAACACTGAAACACCCCTAAACTCACTCAACCCTTAAACACCCCTACAATCACTCAAACCTTAAACACCCCTACACTCAATCAACACTGAAACACCCCTACAATCACTCAAACCTTAAACACCCCTAAAGTCAATCAACACTGAAACACCCCTAAACTCAATCAACACTGAAACACCCCTAAACTCACTCAACCCTTAAACACCCCTACAATCGCTCAAACCTTAAACACCCCTACACTCAATCAACACTGAAACACCCCTAAACTCACTCAGCCCTTAAACACCCCTAAAGTCAATCAACCCTGAAACACCCCTACACTCAATCAACACTGAAACACCCCTAAACTCACAACTCTTAAATACCCCTACAATCACTCAATCCTTAAACACCCCTACAATCACTGAATCCTTATACACCCCTAAAGTCAATCAACCCTGAAACATCCCTACGCTCACTCAACCCCGAAACACACCTACACTCACTCAATCCTGAAACACCCCTAAAGTCACTTAACCCCAAAACACCCCTAAACTCACAATCATGAAATACCCATACACTCGCAACCCTGAAACACCCTTAAACAGTATCAAATGGTTGTGATTTATGGACTTACACTGTTAGGCAGTGTTGGGTATCAGCCTGTACAATGTCTTCTTTCCTAGGTAGCTTTTACAAAACATTAACACCAATATCCATGTGAATCTTGTCCACCCTCCATTAAACACAGAGGAGGAATCGTGCTCGTTAGTTCATTAGTCTGTTCATGTCATACATTCAAATGTAATCTGACACATTCTTATTTGCCTTTTTGTGGCCTGTCAGAACACATGAGATAAAACCAGCATTTCAGATCTGGATCTCCTGGCTCTGTCAGGAGGGGAGTCACTGGAATTATACCACACCCCCACCTGCATGTCTCCACCTCAATTATACCACACCTCCACCTGAGTGTCTCCACCTGCGTATCTCCACCTCAGTTATACCACACCCCCACCTGCGTGTCTCCACCTGCGTATCTCCACCCCACCTGCTTGTCTCCACCTGCGTATCTCCACCACCACCTGCGTGTCTCCACCCCCACCTGCGTATCTCCACCTGCGTGTATCCACCTCAATATCTCCACCTGCATATCTCCACCCCACCTGTGTATCTCCACCCCCCACCTGCATATCTCCACCTGAGTGTCTCCACCACCACCTGAGTGTCTCCACCTGAGTGTCTCCACCTGCCTATCTCCACCCCAACCTGCGGATCTCCATCTGCGTGTCTCCACCTCAATATCTCCACCCCCATCTGCATATCTCCACCTGAGTGTCTCCACCTGCATATCTCCACCCCCACCTGAGTGTCTCCACCCCACCTGCGTATCTCCACCTCAATATCTCCACCTGAGTGTCTCCACCTGTCTCCACCCCACCTGCGTATCTCCACCTTAGTGTCTCCAGCCCCCACCTGAGTGTCTCCACCCCCACTTGCGTATCTCCACCTGAGTGTCCCCACCCCCACCTGAGTGTTGTCCACACCCCACCTGAATATCTCCACCCTCAAAGGTCAGAAGACCAAGAGTGGTAAGAGTGGTTAACGTGTTTTAATGGCATAATCTCAGCCACATTCTCTCAGTACCTCTAACTACATATGTGCTAACTACGTATGCGCTAACTCTCCACCCGCCACTTGCATATCTCCACCTGAGTGTTTCCACCCCAGTATCTCCACCCCCCACCTGAGTGTTGTCCACAACCCACCTGAATATCTCCACCTTCAACGCTACATTAGCCTCCACTCTCAAAGACCAGTACATGATGCTACATGAGCCTCCACCCTCAAAAGGTCAGAAGACCAGAGTGGTTAACGTGTTTTAATGGCATAATCTCAGCCACATTCTCTCAGTACCTCTAACTACGTATGTGCTAACCACGCATGTGCTAACCAATGTCTGACTGGCTCCGAAAACACAAGACTGGGAAATATCCACGGCGGATGAGGCAAACATAAGAATAAAAAAAATTTATTAACAGTTATACTAACTTGTACTCAGGGGCGTATAGCAGCAAATTCTGGGCCTTGTACACTCTCAATGTCAGTGGGCCCCTATAAGTGCCAGAAATTGAGATACATGAGCAAAATGGGCCCCTCTCCCTACTCGGGCCCTGGGTAGTCAGGTCCACTTTTCCCCCCCACTACCATGCCCATGCTTATACTACACAAAAATCACAATACCTGTAACTGTTTGGGCTAAGCAGGTGGGACGCATATGCAGATTTTAAGTGTTTTAATATAAATGACTAACACAAAAATGAAAAAATGGAGCATGAATCACAAAAGTCATTAACAAAAACCAGTACTCACGACTTACAATAACCAACAACACTAGAGACCAAACACAGGACTTAAATACACTAACTAATCAAGGAACCCAACAAGACACACCTGAAAGCAATAACGAGGGGCGGAGAACAAGGCAGGGGTGTGAAGACAGAGACTGTGGATTTCAACTAGGGATTTCAAAATAAAAGACACTCAAACACAGAGAACAAAACAAAAGCCATGCCTGACAGGGGGGAGGCGGGGCCACGTGACAATACCATTATATGATTGTTAGGTGGATGTAAAATAACCATCACCAACATGTGAAAAATGTGAGTTTTAATAATGTGAATTGTTAATAAGGTGAGATATTAAGTTACAGTCATGTTTGACTTGGGTATTCAGAAATTAGTGATGTTAGCATGGTATGCTGTGGCTAGTCTGCTCTACATATGTGTGTTAGAGTAAGAGGTATGCAGTGTGTGGGTGTGTGTTAGCCTGTGTGTAGGTGTGTGTTAGCCTGTGTGTAGGTGTGTGTTAGGCTGTGTATTGCTGCTAGAATCACTGCGAATTCAGGTCTCTGATTAACTTCATTAGCATATAATAAAAAGGACACACTAATTAGAATTTGCTATAATGTCTTTAACTCTAACATTAAAGTCAGCGTTGGATGAAGGGACATTTTAATGCATATGAATGTGTGAAAGGTCTAGATACTGAGGTTTGGAAGGGCTAGTTGTGGTGTTAATGATCTCATTAGTAACTCACAGTGGGAAGATGGTGTCTGTCATTAGAACTCTGTCCTGAACTCCTGCCACTGTTTAGTTAAGGGATTGACCAATGCACAGTCTGTGTGTGTGTGTGTGTGTGTGTGAGATTAAGAGAGTTCCTAGGACACCAAAAGAAGAGAAATCAGATTTCAGGAATTGAAAGATGGAGCACAGGAGTGTTCTGATAGGCAGGAGTCCATGTGCCCCCCTACATCCCTGACAGCTCTCAGAACAAGGTTTAATTTTCATAAGTAACCTTGTCAAGAGAACTGCCTGCTTTAAAAGAGCTGTAAATCTCTCTCTCTCTCTCTCTCTCTCTCTCTCTCTCTCTCTCTCTCTCTCTCTCTCTCTCTCCCTCTCCCTCTCCCTCTCCCTCTCACACAAACACACACACACATCCTTCACACGAATCCTTCATTCATTCGAGAACAGACGTTTCTGAGCCTGTAGACTTACCATAGCAACAAACAAGCTAACGTCGGCTGTGAGGTTTTTTCTCACCCGTCATAATACACCTGTCATTAATAAAAAACTAATGTACATGCAATGTAATAGCAGTTATTTGTACATGCAGGAGGACATCAAAAATCCTCAATGACAATCAGTAAAGATCTAGCGCCCCCTATTGATACTTTTATAAAAGGAAAATCTCGCTTCCATAAATAACTGAAGGTGCAGGCGGTGATCAGCACGTCTCAAAAGCACTGCGTTCAGTTCTTCAGTCCTTGTGTTACAGTGAACCACCATCTTCTCTCAATGTTGTGAATGTTCTCGCTAAAGTGCCTCATGCAGTAGTGTATACGTTTCTCCAGACTCATTAAAGATGGCCACAGAGTTTTTGCTCAACATTCTCAACCTGAGCACCCTGTTAATTTGTATGATAATTAAGCTCCCGCAAATCGCGTTATTAACCCGGACCAGGTCGTCTACAGGTATCAGTCTGGAGACGCTCCTCCTGGAACTATCAGGGTTACTATCTTCCTGCATGCCGTTTTGTAACACTTGACTGGGTGTCAAACGTGTGCGGTCTCTTCTGTGCGCTTCGGAACCCCTGCCGTGACAAACGGACCCCATTAGGGCCCAGTAACGCCGGGTTATCCAGCTATGCGCTGTGGAAGATGCACTTCGTGAAAACAGGTCGCTTCGTTTCCAACGTGAGTCGTGCTGGCCGCACGTTCAGGTGCGTTAATGCGGGTAGTTCCTGTGGACTTCTGGGTCCAGTGTGTTCACAAGAAGCAGAAAGCAGTACATTAATTCATTGAATTAAAAATCAGTTAATTGGCGATGTGCAATTAAATGTCTCGGCAGACGTTTTGGAATTATACATATCTCAATTATACCAATTATGCAATTATTTTTAATTGTAAGTTGCTGTAACTGATTTTGAAGCAGCCCATTTGTGTAATTACCCCTTATTCGTTTTGCTCGTGGTGGGGGGGGGGGGGGGGGGGGGGGTGAAGGGGCAGGAAGCACATTCTTCACAGCCTCAGTATAGCCGTGCAGCTGTTCTCTGGGATTCAAAAGGTCAAATGGAACTTTTATTTTCGAGCAGGCACGAGAGCGTGCGCGCGCGTGCACGGTCAGGGTGCGCGCGCATTCTTTGTTGGTGGATGTAATGCTTGTACGTTTTTGATCTCAGTACTCACAGAAACGTCTGAGTGTCTCGTTTTTGCAGGTATGTTGTGTTTGCCACATATGAGATGTATCATGAATGTCCTCTATCTGCCTACCTGGAGTATCCTGTTCTTATTGCCCAAGGTAACCCTGACTTTGGGTCACTGGATGTGTTTGCTGGTTAGCATTATGGCAAGTGTTGTGTAAGTAAGACTCGGGAGAAGAATCACACTCTGAAGCCATCGTGTCTCTTCCAGACGTTTGTCCTCTCTCTTGATCCTTCACTCCCGTGGAAACCTAAGACAGAGTCTCATTTACAGCGTCATGTATCCTCTTGACCAATCAGAAGTGTTTTGAACACATCGCTGTCCAATCCCACGACACTCATTTAAATCAGATAATTTGTTAAGAAACCAAAATGACTTCGCGATAATCACAATGGTTGCGTGGTTTGCGTTTAATAAGAAGTGTTGGCTTTAACTAAAGCTCAGCTTTATCGGGGCATCAAAACTTCTCACCATCAAGGCCTGGACCATTGATTTGGCAATGGTGAGTGTTAACCATAGTGTTGCTGTAAGTATATACAGTCTGAGGTGCTTACCTGGACCAAAGAGTCATGACAACACTCAACGGCTGGGTCCTGGCCACTGTCATCTTCTACAAATGCAACGTTGACAAGCTCAGATAAGCCTTCAGGCTGCCATGGCGACAAGGTGAACGAAGACCTTCCACTCCAGTCCTGACCGAGACCGACCAACCCAACTCGTGAGCCGGCCCGGCGTGCAGGACATCCCCAGGCACCCGTACGCTCTGGTACCAGCGGCTCCACTCTTAACACATTACCTCAGACAGGGTGGTGTTCTCCACCAGCTCTAAAGTGGAATACTCACCAATCTCCAAAAATTACATTCTTACAACTACGAATGTCAGACATTCATGGGTCCAACATTTAAAAACAAAATGCACTCACGTCTGATCTTCAATAGACCTCATTATGCTCATTATGAGTTACTGTTTGGATGAATTTGGTGGTATTAGACCAGGTTTTAATTTTTTGTTATACTTGCAGTCTTAAAGGAATGGTTCAAGGAAAATGTAATTTTCAAAGGTCTTCTGCATTTTTCAACATGTGGCTGACCTGCTGTCCACAATTAGCATTTCTCTGTTAGCTGCAGTGTCACTGTGATGCTAACAGGGTAACGAGTAACCACAGATAATGGCCACCAGTACCATCGTCCTGCTGGGAGTTTTATGTACTTTCTTTAATACAAGGTATTTAAACAATATAATTTTTCCTGCATCTAGCTCTATTATTCTATAGATCTTGTGCAGCTATGATTTTTAAAAAGTGCGTGAAAATAATTAATAAAATATATAATAAATGATATAAATAAGTAATAACAATAATATAATAACATTTATTTATTTCCAGCTCTTGATAGTTTTAGAAAAGAAAAATACTTCTGGAGCCAATATTTTGTCAGTGAGTAATGTCTTGTCATTTCTAATGCATCAATCATGGAGAAACAGCAAACTGGAGCAGAGCTGAATGTTCTACTTTGTATTTGTAGGTGTACTTGCATATTATACTTACATATTAGCAATGCATGAAATAAATGTGCAGTGAACTGCATTCTTTGAAACAAGCTGCAACATGTCCTACAATAAGGCGTATTTACCATTTACCATTTATCATTTCCTTCAAATACAAATACAAAATTCCATACGTGTCTCTTTCTGAAGCGTTTCTCATTAAATATTACTTGGTATTCAGCAAGCGAACAATGTGCTGTTTGTAATTAAAGGTCTTGGTGTTGGTCTTGTAGGAATATTTGAGCGTACGTATTTATACTGCCAAGAGATGCCTTGAGTATCTCTGTACAGACCATAACCAGACATACAAAATTACACCATCCACTTACGCACACACACAAATCACAAGCACCCACATAGCCAGACTAAACAGTGTATTAATACTTTTCGAACACTTTCACATTGACATCTCTGGGAACGTTTCATGGCAGACTGAAAGTCAAGCCTGGATTTGAAAAAAAGGCACGTTACTCTTCAGGTTAACCAGGCGCGTGGGCGGGACTGTGGGGTGTGGGCGGGAGTGTGGGGTGTGGGCGGGACTGTGGGGTGTGGGCGGGAGTGTGGGGTGTGGGCGGGACTGTGGGGTGTGGGCGGGAGTGTGGGCGGGACTGTGGGGTGTGGGCGGGAGTGTGGGCGGGAGTGTGGGCGGGAGTGTGGGGTGTGGGCGGGAGTGTGGGGTGTGGGCGGGAGTGTGTGGGCGGGAGTGTGGGGTGTGGGCGGGAGTGTGGGGCGTGGGCGGGAGTGTGGGGTGTGGGCGGGAGTGTGTGGGCGGGAGTGTGGGGTGTGGGCGGGAGTGTGGGGCGTGGGCGGGAGTGTGGGCGGGACTGTGGGGTGTGGGCAGGAGTGTGGGGCGTGGGCGGGAGTGTGTGGGCGGGACTGTAGCACGTGGGCGGTGCTAAAACGTTACGCTGCAGGCTCTTCCATGCCCCTGTTCTTGGAGAGCTCCTCTTGGTCTTTCGCCCAGACGTGTGGCATTCTCGCCTGTAGTGTCTGATCTTCTGCGAGTTTGTTGAGCAGGGCCGTCTGATCCAGCGTCTGATCCAGTGTCTGATCCAGCGTCTGATCCAGCTTCGGTCAGAGTCAACTGCAAGAGCAGAAGATGGAGGACATACTGAAGATGAAACCTTCACTAGCACACGACGTGCTGTGCCGTTCAGAAGAGGAAAACCATGAGTCACGTATCAAACGCGTCAAACAGCCTGGTGTCCTGTCTGCAGGACACTAACAGGACAAGTTAAGAGGGGTCACCAGTATCCAGTCGCCATGACACACCGTTATGTTCACTACGGAAACCCATCCAAGTCTACCGAGTATTAGTACTTCAAAACCACACACAGATGCATCAATGTTGATGTGTTTTCTCAGTAACACATCATTACACCACACACATCATCACTGCAGCAAATGTGCACTGCACTCTGGTTTCACTCATTTCTCTGCGTTATCAACACCACAGAAATTAATCTACAACACACACACACACACGCACACACACACACACACACCAAACTTTAATCCACAGTACACGCCGACATGCGGTTAAGATGTCACTACGGTTACCCTGCCGATGTGCACGGCTTCAGAAGTCAAATACATCTTCGTCATCATCATCATCATCGTCATCATGATGAAGAGTCCAACCCCAGTCCTGCAGGTCAAACCCTAACATGCTGGAACAGGAGAGGAGTATCTTGGGATACCGATAGGCTCCACCCCCCATTCTCCCACAGGCAGACGTAAGGCAGAGCTAACCCGCTGCTCGCGCACTGTGACACGTTCACCCGCACGAGTAAAACATTGCAGAGTTTTAGGACTGTGTGGGGCAGATGAAAAAACCTCGCCGATCAGAAATTATGCAACTAAATGTTTGATATCCACTGACTTAATTAAGGTGGGGTTGTTAGCATTAGCCCACTCTGTGTACAAGTTGGGTGAGGTTATATATTGAGGTATATGCAGTGTTTCTAGGTAAATCAGAAGAATCAGCCTGGGGTGGTTATTTGAATGGGTGGTCAGCTTTGAATAAGATGTAATGTGGTTATGAGAGGTTAGGTGCTGTCTCAAACGTTAGTGTATAAATGTACTGCAATTAGACCTCAATATCTCACAAGCACTGGACAGGTCAGACACTGGAGCGGTCAGGCTGGGTGAGGGGTTTAAAAGTGCAGCAGGCAACAGTAAAGCAGACAGGTGGCGCTGTGGTACTTACTCTCCACACACACACACAGGCGCAGGGGGAAGGTGAAAGGTGAAGGGTGAAGAGGTCAGTGGAGAATGATTCGGAGCATGGGGCCAGAGCTAGGAGAGGTTAGAGGTCAGAGGCCAAAGATTCAGATTATAGAATCAACATTTGACTTTGTTCAGACTGGTCTGTAAGCCAGAGGCGTGGAGTCTGATTATGCATTCAGATCAGAAGTTTAGATTTGGTGAAAATGTGGATAGCCTATGTAGGTGTGCTCAAAAGATTGAGAAGCACAATAGTATATATGTGGATAAGAAGATAAGATAAGAAGTGTGGCTATGGGGACAAGAATCATATAATGGACCAATGGCCAAACGATGTGTGTAGCCACACAAACCTTTTACGTGGTTTTAGAATACCTGAGGTTCCAGAGCAATTATGACTGACATCTATAACTATTACTATAATTTTTCCAAGTTTTTACAAATGTTCTTGGTAAATGTAAGCTGTGAACAAAAGAGAGAAATGACCCTTTGATCACACCAGCTGGGCTCCAACCTTGTGTGAGTTCAGCGCTCGATTCCAGCCCTGGGTCGTTAGTTCTCAACGCTGCACATAAAGGACTGCAGGGCTAAAGTTAGCGTCAGTCTGTTTCAGCAGCGTGTGACTGTGCCAAGCCAGCACAAACTCCCCGCAACCCCACCGGGGCCAGGACAGACAGGACTCCCTCCCTGGCTGTAGAGCATTACAGAAATGAGGAGCATTTAGCAGCACGACTGTCCACATTCACTCCACCGTGGACCCCTGTAGCTCTCGAGTTTTACTCGTGTTTACAGACTTGGGTCTTGTGCTCCAAAACATTTATGAGCCATTTCTAATAAACCGCTGGTGTCAAACGCTCAAGGCAACATATATACGTGGGACAGAGGCAGAAAGAATGACACGCACAGGGCTCATTTATGAGCCGGTGAGAAGGATTATGGCAGGATTATGAGGTTAAATGCTGTAATCTAGGATTCCCTCTTATTTGAGTTTCTAACACTGAAATAAACGAGACAACAACATGTGTGTGGTACAGACAGCGCTAATGTTTCAGCGGTGTGACTAAACTACCGTGGAAGATTCTTCTGCTTGAATTACCCCAGAACAAGGTGTGAATTTGCCCCCCTCACCTGGTCTTGGCCGAGGGCGGCTGCCCCCTGCTCTGCACCCTGATGGCCCCGCGGGGGGCGAGTTTGGGCGAGTTGCGCGGCGACAAGCGGGGCGAGGAGAGCGGGGGTGAGCTGGCGGGCA
Source organism: Brachyhypopomus gauderio (assembly GCF_052324685.1). Lineage (NCBI taxonomy): Eukaryota > Metazoa > Chordata > Actinopteri > Gymnotiformes > Hypopomidae > Brachyhypopomus > Brachyhypopomus gauderio. The sequence continues at coordinate 184,624 of NC_135219.1, forward strand.
GCTCGAGGGGCGGAGACTGCGTGAGGGCGGGGCTGGGCGTCGGCTTGCGGGGGATGCGTTTGAGCAGCCGGCCCACCCACCGCTGCTGTTCCACCGTGGAGCTAGCCAATAGGAGCAGCTCCTTGGCAGTGGACAGGTCATAGTTCACTGCAGGGGGGTCACACACACACACACACACACACACACACACACACACACACACACACACACACACACACACACACACACGAACATGTGTAAGATGAAGGCAGAAACATGATCCTAAATCACTAAATCTCACTCTGGGACACACACTACATCTGTGAAACATGGACAAGGAATACATTATTACTTATGCCTTCACAGAGGTGATTTTTTTTTTTTTATGTAGTGAACATGCGAAGGGCAGTAATTTTCACACATCTATGGACAGTATTACGACGGCACTCGGGACAGGCCATCGGCCGCGTCCGTGTGCTCGCTGGGAGCGGCCGCAGAGCGCGGTGTGTGCACGGGTGACCTCCTGACCTCGACAGGGTGCCAGAACCTCCTCCCTGCGGTCCAAATGGTCTTTGTGGCACTTAACGTGGCAGCGACGGCACTCGAGGGCGGGCGGCGGCTTGAAGACGTTCCAGAGGGGGCGTGCGCACGCCTCGCAGCTGGACGGGAAGTGGTAGAGCGTGGGCACCAGCTCGTGGCCCTTGTGGGTGATGGAGGGCGCGCGCTCCGCCTGCCACGGCTCCACGGGGGCCTCCTGGTCTTTCTTACACTCGCCCTCGTTGGCGTAGAGGATCTGGGAGGGACGGAGGAGAGCAGGATAGAGAGAGGGACAGAGAAAAGGAGGGAAGGAAGGGTTGAGGAGGAGGGGAGAAACAGGAGACGAAGAAAGAGGCAGAAGAGAGTGGAGCAGGGAGACAGAGAGCGGGACAGGGAGAGAGAGAGAGACAGGAAAACCAGGTAGATAATCGGACAACGGACATGTAGTCCTGTACAAAGAGTTGTCCTGCAGCGCTGTGGGGACACCGTGTCAGCGTGTGTCTAATCACCTGGAAGATACGTGGGATCTCTCTGGGGTCTGCGCGGTAAACGTCGGTCTGAGTGACGGGTCGTACGTGGAAGAGTTTACTGAGGGGATCAGGACAGAGCGGAACAACTGTGTTAGTGCACATTTGCCCCAGGGGCAGCCCGGGTTTGGACCATCACAGCCATTCATTCCCTAGATTATGAATGTGAACCTAGTGGCCCTTGGCAGCCACCATACTTTCAGACTTATTGCACAAAATGAGAAAGTTATGTAATGTAAACACACAGCAACATTTCTGTATGTATGCGAGTATGTTTGTTTGTTGACTTACTCTATGTCCAGCACCCTAAATGGGTTGGACTGTTCACGGTCTTCTTCAGAGTCATAGAATAGAATCTTCTTACTGCTCATCACCACATACTTCACACACACACACACACACACACACACACACACACACACACACACACACACACACACACACACACACACATTGCCATGTAGTTAGACAGAGCAAGAGTTAAAGTTTCAATTAAAATTGCACATTTATGTTTGTGACAATGAGGCCTTTCACCTTCTTGTCCCATCCAAACCTCTTGGAGTTCTTACTGGGAAGAGCGAGCCAACCCTCTAGACTGGTGTCTGAAATACGGGAAAGAAACAGGGTTACGCGCGCACCGGGCCACACACGCGCGCGCCGGGCCACACACGCGCGCGCCGGGACACACACGCGCGCGCCGGGCAACACACAAGCGCGCCGGGCCACACACACACGCGCCGGGCCACACACATGCAGTCTTAGCGGTCCACGTAGTCGCCCGCACACGCAGTCACACCAGTGTCAGGACAGCACCGTCTCACACGTCATAGTTATATCACACCGCAGGACAGCACACGGTATTAGTCACTGCACACGCAATACAGGCTGCTGGTCTAAGACTGTCTGAGTGCAAGTTGTGTGCGGTGTTAGTGTGAGGGGACACACAAACACACACACACACACACACACACAAACAAACGCTATGTGTTCCAGCCCTTAAATCAGCCTCCATGCAGGGTCACCTGCGGACTCGCCGTCCGCCGGCTTCTCGTAGGTGAGAGCCAGTACAGGTCGTGGCCGCTCTTCGTCCTCCTCCTCTTCCTCGGAGTCGGAGGGGAGGAAGGAGGCGGGGCGACTGGGGCGCGTGTCGATACACACTGACTTGGAGCTCCGCTGGTACGTGAACAACATGGACTCTGAGGTCTGGGAGTGAGTGATGCGCACTACAGCGCCACCGTGAGGGCCGGAGGTGAAGTGCAGGGTGCAGCGGTTAGAGGGAAGGGAAGAAAGACGCATGTTCAGAGAAGAGGTTCCCAGGACAGAACCCAGAACCCAGAACCAGAACCAGAACCGAAAGAAGACCAAGAGGGAAAGAAAGAGATGATGAACAGAAAACAGGACGAAAGAAAGAAATGAAATGATGGTGAAGATGAAAACAGCACAGAAGAGGATCGGGGGTCGTCCTGCTTTGATGGGGACCTTGACAATGTTTTTTCACTGGGTAGGATTTTGTGTGTGTGTGTGTATACATGTGTGTGTCTATATATATATGCATATATATGTGCATATGTGTTTGTGTGTGTATATACATATACATACATATATATACATACATTATGTGTGTGTGTGTGTGTGTATGTGTGTGTGTGTGTAGAGTGTGTGTGTGTAGAGTGTGTGTGTGTGTGTATATGTGTTCTTAAAAGTTCTCCCACTTAAAAAGATGAGAGAGGCCAGTAATTGACATCATAGGTAGACCTCAACTATGAGAGACAAAATGTGAAAAGAAAATTGAGAAAATAATTTTGTCTGACTTTTAAAGAATTTATTTGCAAATAATGGTGGAAAATAAGTATTTGGTCAATAACAAAAGTTCATCTCAATACTTTGTTGTATATCCTCTGTTGGCAATGACAGAGGTCAAACGTTTTCTGTAAGTCTTCACAAGGTTGGCACACACTGTTGCTGGTATGTTGGCCCATTCCTCCATGCAGATCTCCTCATGTTTCATCTTCATTGCCCTTGCTGATGGAAGGAGGTTTGCACCCAAAATCTCACAATACATGGCCCCATTCATTCTTTCATGTACACGGACCAGTGGTCCTGGTCCCTTTGCAGAGAAACAGCCCCAAAGCATGATGCTGCCACCCCCATGCTTGACAGTTGGTATGGTGTTCTTTGGATGCAACTCAGCATTCACTGTCCTCCAAACACGACGAGTTGTGTTTTTAACCAAATAGTGCTACTTTGGTTTCATCTGACCATATGACATTCTCCCAATACTTTTCTGGAACATCCAAATGTTCTCTAGCAAACTTCAGACGTGCCTGGATATGGACTGGCTTAAGCAGGGGGACACGTCTGGCACTGCAAGATCGGAGTCCCTGGCGTCGTAGTGTGTTGCTGATGGTAGCCTTTGTAACGTTGGTCCCAGCTTTCTGCAGGTCATTCACTAGATCCCCCCTTGTGGTTCTGGGATTTTTCCTCACCGTTCTTGTGATCATTTTGACCCCACGAGCTGAGATCTTGCGTGGAGCCCCAGATCGAGGGAGATTAGTAGTGGTCTTGTAGGTCTTCCATTTTCTGATTATTGCTCCCACAGAAGATTTCTTCACACCAAGCTGCTTGCCTATTGCAGATTCAGTCTTCCCAGCCTACAATTTGGTTTCTGGTGTCCTCCGACAGCTCTTTCGTCTTCACCATAGTGGAGTTTGGAGTGTGACTGTTTGAGTTTGTGGGCAGGTTTCTTTTATACCGTTAACGACTTCAAATAGGTGCCATTAATACAGGTAATGAGTGGGGGAAAGAGGAGCCTCTTAAAAAAGAAGTTACAGGTCTGTGACAGCCAGAAATCTTGCTTGTTTGTAGGTGACCAAATACTTATTTTCCACCATTATTTGCAAATAAATTCTTTAAAAGTCAGACAAAATGATTTTCTCAATTTTTTTCACATTTTGTCTCTCATAGTTGAGGTCTACCTATGATGTCAATTACAGGCCTCTCTCATCTTTTTAAGTGGGAGAACTTGCACAATTGGTGACTGACTAAATACTTATTTTCCCCACTGTATGTGTGTATATGCGTGTATATGTGTGTAAATGTGTGTGTGTGTATGTGTGTGTGTGTGTGTGCGTACCTGGGTAGGGCTCGTCCGTGTCCTGTTCGTTGCCTACACTGCTGATGCTGGTGGTGTCCAGTGAGTGTACGCTCAGAGTGGTCAGCTGACTCCGCAACCTCTCGATGTCACTGTCCTTACTGTCCAGAGCCATCTGTAGCTCTACACGCACCTGCGACTCGTCCGTTATCACCTACACACACACGCACACACACGCGCACACACACGCGCACACACACGCGCACACATACACGCACACACATGCACACACATAAGATCAGCTACTACTATTGGTTGGGTTTGAAATTCCATAGAAATGACCTTACTGGACTGAAGGACTGAAGTGCTGGTGTTTAATAATGTACATATACCACAGAGGATTAAACTGAGCATGAACAGGTTGTGTAAATAGACTTGGTGTGATGTATCTAAGCAAAAATTATGATTATTTATTAGTTTGTGTGCAAAAGTGTATTTGCTGTATTTGCGCTGTACTTCCACTGGGTTTATTTGGTGTTTGCATGTTTTCAGGTTGTATTCATATTTCAGTTTGGATTTAGTTTTTGGATTTAGGTTGCATTCGTATAGTATCTGGGTAGTTTTTGGGTCACGTTTGAATGGTATTCAAATTGCATTTAGCTCATATTTGAGTTGCAGTTGAGCCGTGCTCGAGCCGTGTCTGAGCCGTGTCTGAGCCGTGTCTGAGCCGTGTCTGAGCCGTGTCTGAGCCGTGTCTGAGCCGTGTTTGAGCGCTCCTGTGGGCTCCCTCACCGCCTGCATCTCGCTGATCTCCCTCTGGTATTTGATGATGGTGCTGTTCAGTTTCTCTCTCTCTGATCGAAGCTCCAACTGCAACTTCCTGTTCTCCTTTTCCTTCCGGCGCAGCACGATGTCATCGCCACGGTGACCACCGCGCACAAGATCCTTCCGGTTCATGATCTCGGCCAGCTTGTTAACCGCCTTTTCAGGGAGGAAAGACATATACGAACATCACACACTAAAGATCTGAACAAGCCCCAACCGGATCACCGACTGAATCACACGCACCCATATAAACATCCGTAACCACAACACGATCATCAGAGCATCTAAAGTGCACCGGTGCCGAAACACGGCCCGACACTCGCCGTGTTAACAGGGCCGTGAGAGGCTGACACACCCAGCGAGGGCGTGCCCTTAGACCTTCAGCTCCACCCACCTGGATCTTGAGCGTTCGCTCTGACTGCAGCTGCCGCTCGAAGCTGAGCTTCATGGCGCTCACTTGCTTCTCCTCCTCCTTCATCTTCTGCAGCTCTGTTTACAAACACCAAACATTACTCCACGGTTCCTTCGACGTTCCCTCGGCGTGCGAGCCGTCCCTCGTCCAACGCTCCCGAGGGAAATGTTCCGATACGTTTACAAGATTCTATAAACTTTACGGCTTTACGTGTCATCCTAGTGTACTGTGTAGAACACCAACAAACATCTAGCAAACATCTCACTGAAGCGCAAGCTGATATAAACCAAACAGTCCTGAGGAGTTTCTGCAGCTAGCTGAAGGCCCATAACCAAAACATATCATTAAGAGAGCATTCCTGAAATGCTAACGCAAGGGGGCTAACCAAAACAGAGAGAGAGCGCTCCTCGAACACAAACTGAAGGAGGCTAACACAGAGAGAGCGAGATCGCTCTTCAAACACTGGGGCACTCACGCTGCTGGAGATCTTTCAGCTGGTTGTTGAGCTGCTCCTTCTCGTTGGCCAGGTTGGCTACGTCCACGGTCAAAGTGCGGTTGGACTCTTCTAGCTAACCAAGCACAAGACACCGGGACACAGAGAGAAAACAAAGGTCAGTCCTGACTTGTTACACCATGGTCCCCCACACCTACCTCTCTCTCTATCTATCTCTGTCTCCCCCTCCGTCACCAAGCTGATGGTATTGTCCTTGTCTCCCCTCCCTCACCAAGCTGATGGTATTGTCCTTGTCTCCCCTCCCTCACTGAGCTGATGGTATGTTCCTTGTCCCCCCTCCCTCACCGAGCTGATGGTATGTTCCTTGTCCCCCCTCCCTCACCGAGCTGATGGTATGTTCCTTGTCCCCCCTCCCTAACCGTGCTGATGGTATGGTCCTTGACTCCCCTCCCTCACCGAGCTGATGGTATGTTCCTTGTCCCCCCTCCCTCACCGAGCTGATGGTATGTTCCTTGTCTCCCCTCCCTCACCGAGCTGATGGTATGTTCCTTGTCCCCCCTCCCTCACCGAGCTGATGGTATGGTCCTTGTCGCTGAGCTCTTGGCGGTGTCGTGCGATCATGTCTTTGATCTCCAACTCCTTCATGATCTTCTCCTTCTCCAGGTCTGAATACTGTTCCTCCGCGATGGAGCGCGCCAGCTGCTCTGAATCTGCCCTTGTTAGACTCACCTCCAGCTGTGCTGCCAGGGAGTCCCTACACACACACACACACACACACACACACACACACACACACACACACACACACACACACATGGTTTCATGCAAACATGTAAGCGACCACTTCCCCTGTACTGTAATGGATCCATTGATTTATTGTAAATCTGTTCTGCATCTTGACCACTAGGTGGACTCAACTGTTCTTTCAAAACATTCCCCACACACACACACACACACACACACACACACACACACACACACACACACACACACAGCACCAGTATAGACCAGTGCCTCAGCCACAGCTGACTGATATATGTGCTTTGATTCTCCTCTGATTATATAAGGGACAGACCTGAGATCAGGGGCTCCTAATGAAAGCAACACAAACACTTTAACTTCACTGTAGCTGCGTGGACTCAGGGCCCGAGACAGAGAGAACGCTCGCACTGCTCTGGGCGGACTGAGGGGCTCCCAGCATTCCTGCAGAGGGCAACAGGCACTCCTGTGGTCAGGAGTGTGAGCTGAGAGAACCCTAACCTAGAACCCTGACCTAGAACCCTAACCTAGCCAAAGCAGGTAATCAGGAACAGGAGTATGTACCAGAAACAGATGTTAAACGCTCCAGGAACACACACACAGACACACACACACACACACACACACACACACACACACACACACACACACACACACACACACCTCTCTTCCTGCAGGTCCTCCACTCTCTGTTGAGCCCCCTGATAGAGCTTCATCTTCTCTTCACACTCGTCCTTTAGCTCTCGTATCTGAGTCTTATACAGGTTCTGCAAACACAAGCAGATGTTTTTCACACGTGCACACACACACACACACACACACACACACCCACACCCACCCAAACACTCCTGCACACTGGTAAGCCACAGAAACGCCGAACGTGCCGTGAAATATTGCTCCGCCTCCAGCTGGTCTTTAAACTCTTTCAGGTGCAGGTCAGCCTCTTCCCTCTCCCTGATTGGACAGAGACAAAGTCAAATACAATAAAGAAAAATACTAATGGAAATCTTATTAGAATAACACACACACACACACACACACACACACACACACATACTTGCGCAGATCCTGGTTTTGCTTCTCCAGACTGAGACGTAGCTCCAGCAGGTGGTTGAGTTCTTGTTTCAGTTGCTTCTCAGACGAGCGCAGCGTGGTCACCTCCTGCCTTTGAGCCTTCAGGTCTGCCTGAGACAGGTTCCTCCTCTGGGTCTCCTGCTCCACACGCACAGTCAGGACATCCACCTGCGCGCGCACACACACACAAGCATGCAAACAACTTATCAACTATTTGTCGATAAAACGATGCATCAAATGACCAAATCAACTCCTACTTATGCTGCAAAACACAGCATAGGAACATGTGAGATTCCGTTTAAATAAAATGTGCCATCATGTGCATATCACTGTTCGGAGCTGGCATCTTCCCCTGCTATGAGCTTTCTGGGGAGAGACTGCATAAAGCTCAAACCACGCTGCTTGAGATAAATCTAGGCCAAAAATTGCAAAATAGGCAAGTAGGCAGGAAAACAGCCGGGCAGACAGACAGACAGGCAGACAGACAGGCGGGCAGACAGACAGGCGGGCAGACAGACAGACAGGCAGACAGACAGACCTCCTCGGAGAGCTTGGTCTTGTGTGATCGCAGCTCCTCGAGCTCGTGCAGGGCCTGTTTGTAGTCACAGTCCAGGGCCGAGCGCTGCTTCTCCACATCCACCAGCGTGTGTTCCAGCTGCTGCTTAGAGGAGCACTCCTCCTTCAGCCTCCGCTCCATTTCTGACACACACACACACACACACAGGTGAGTCCACACACAGGTGAGTCCACACACACACACACACACACACACACTGAGGTGTCTGCACGGATGGCACGCGTGACCCTCACCTCTCAGCACCTCGGGCTTGGCCTCCTCCTCCTGGTTGAGCTTGCTGTGGTCGAGCAGGCGTGCCCTGGTGGCCTTGTGCTCCGCCTCCTCCTGCTCGAAGCGCTGCACCGCCGATTTGAGTTTGAAGGACAGGTCGATCTCCTGCTGAGACCTCACCTAACAGACAAGACCACAGAGGTCTCACCGAAAGAGACACACACGCAAATAAGAGACGCACACCCAAACACACAGTCACACGCGCGCACCTTCTCCAGGTCTGTGAGCTCCTCCTGTATCTGCCTCTTCTCGCCCTCAGCCTTGGAGAGCGAGTTCTTCGTTTGCTTCAGCTCCTCCTCCAGACCCGACACACGAGCTGACGAAGAAGAGAGAGGGAGAGTGAGAGAGTGAAAGAGCGTGTGAGTGAATGTTAAAGGGTGAGAAGGAGAGCAAGAGAGAAAGAGAGAGAAGTGAGCAAAGACTAATCCAGTCTTTCAGTCTTTCCAGTGCCTTCAGAGATGTTCAGGGCAGCTTGGAGACAAAGAAGAGAGGAACGAGAGAGGAGCTCTCTCTGCCGTGAGACAAGACGTCAGCCACCTGCCTCTGGACCGGGGGCTGAAAATACCACTCAGCCAGTGTTTACTCTCACCGTGAGCAGCTCCACCCAAACTCACCCAAACACACAACGGCACCAAACAGCACAGGCACACAAGGGCCCAGTGTCTCCCGGAGAGAGAGAGGAGATCGACATACAACACCCAACCTCACTCCACGCTCATTTTAACCACACACTCCAAGACACACTTTTATACACACACAAACACACGAGACAGCGTAGAAGACGATCCTTCTAAGAACTCCAGAAATCTATCCAGGTATTTCTAAAGGTCATACGTCTTTACCGAATGTCATTTTTTCCTCACACACATTCCCTCTCACTTGTTCTCTTATAAACTTGAACGTGTATTCCTTTACTCACTCTCTGACTTCTTCTCTCCCTCCCTCGATAACTTCCTCCCTCACTAAATTCCATGATGACTCCTTCGTTCATTCCCTTGCTCATCTTCACTTTCACCCCCGCACCCTTCCTCCTTCCTCCTCAATCCCTCCGTCTGTCCCCAATCACACCTCCCTCAGCACCTCCCTCCCTCCGTCTCGCCCCCTAACCCCTCACCCTGCAGGTCGGCGATGGTGTCCGAGCCCAGGCCCCTCTCTCTCCGCTCTGCTTCTAGGGAGCTCTGCAGACGGAGGTTGTCCTGCTCCAGGGTCAGACGGCCACTCTCCAGCTGGGACTTCAGTTCCTGCAGCTCCCGCAGCGAGGTCTCCAGCTGCTGGGCCTGACGCGTGGCCTCGCCCTGGGCCTTCCTCAGACGCCCGGCCTCCTCCACCTCCGCCTGCAGCCTTACGGTCACCTCCTCTAGCTGGACAGACAAGAGGCACACACCCAGAGGCACACACAAGACAGGAGACTTTTATTCAGGCGCTATCAAACATTAGTTTGGATTCCAGCCAATACTTTGCGCTGCTGCATGTATGCAGAGAGAGTGCTTTTGATTCTGATTGGCCATTGTGTACCTGTCTCTCCAGGTAGATGTTCTTCTCAGTGGAGATTTGAGAGTTTTGGTTCTTCTTCTTCAGCTCGGCCAGCTGCTCCTTCAGGCTGCTCACTGCAGGAATATTAGCATAGCCAAAATGTTAGCCTGATGAGAATGTTAGCAAGCAGCATTGTAGCATGGTCAGAATGTTGACAAGACCAGATTTTTATCAGCTAGTCTAGCTGATAAAATTCTGATCATGTTAACATTCTGGCTGTGCTAACATGTTTGTGTGGTGTATAATGTTAGCACAAACAGATTGTTAGCATGGTCAAAATATTAGCATGACCAGAATGTTAGCATGGTCAAAATGTCAGCATGGTCAGATTGTTAGCACAAGCAGAATCCTAGCATGATCAGAATTTTATGGCTTTGGGCTTGAGCTATGTTATTGGCACCATGAGTACAACGCAAACAGGTAGTTCTATGGTCAAAGCAGTCAGTAAACCAGCAGAACTGGGAAGTGAGTGGAACTGAAAATGTTTTAAAGAGTAATTGTTCGGTAACAGGAAAGTGAAAGTTCAGATGAGTGTCTTAAGGAAAGTGAATGTTCACAAAGTGTTCATCAGAGTGTAAATTGTCCTGGAGAGTGAGTGTTTAGATGAGCCGGGATTCACGACAGTGAGTGTTTAGTAGCATGAGTGTTGAAGAGAGTGAGTGTTAAGTAGAGTGCTCAGGAGTGTTCAAGAGAAGTATTTTTTCAGGAGGGTGTGTGTTAAGTAGTCTATCTTCAGGAGAGTGTTCAGTAGAGTAAGTTGCTAGGAGGGTTACTGTTGAGGAGAGTGAGTGTTTAGTAGTTGGTGTTGAAGAGTGTTCAGTGGAGTAAGGTTTCAGGTGGTGTAGAGGAGAGTGCGTGTTGAGAAGTGAGTGTTGAAGAGTGTTGAGGAGAGTGAGTGTTGAGGAGAGTGAGTGCTGAGGAGTGTTGAGGAGAGTATTCAGTGGAGTGTTGAGGAGAGTATTCAGTGGAGTGTTAACGAGAGTGTGTGTTGAGAAGTGTGTGTTGATGAGAGTGTGTGTTGAGGAGAGTGAGTGTTGAGGAGAGTGAGTGTTGAGGAGAGTATTCAGTAAGGTTTTGAGGAGAGTGAGTGTTGAGGAGAGTATTCAGTAAGGTTTTGAGGAGAGTGAGTGTTGAGGAGAGTATTCAGTAAGGTTTTGAGGAGAGTGAGTGTTGAGAGTGAGTATTGAGGAGAGTGAGTATTGAGGAGAGTGAGTATTGAGGAGAGTGTGTTGAGGAATGTGTTGAGGAGAGTGTGTGTTGAGGAGAGTGTGTGTTGAGGAGAGTGAGTGTTGAGGAGAGTGAGTGTTGATGAGAGTGAGTGTTGAGGAGAGTGAGTACTGAGGAGTGTTGAGGAGAGTATTCAGTGGAGTGCTGAGGAGAGTGAGTGCTGAGGAGTGTTGAGGAGAGTATTCAGTGGAGTGTTAAGGAGAGTGTGTGTTGAGGAGAGTGTGTGTTGAGGAGAGTATTCAGTAAGGTTTTGAGGAGAGTGAGTGTTGAGGAGAGTATTCAGTAAGGTTTTGAGGAGACTGAGTGTTGAGGAGAGTGAGTGTTGAGGAGAGTGAGTGTTGAGGAGAGTGAGTGTTTAGTAGTTGGTGTTGAGTGTTCAGTGGAGTAAGGTTTCAGGTGGTGTAGAGGAGAGTGCGTGTTGAGAAGTGTGAGTGTTGAAGAGTGTTGAGGAGAGTATTCAGTGGCATGTTGAGGAGAGTGAGTGTTGAGGAGAGTGAGTGCTGAGGAGTGTTGAGGAGAGTATTCAGTGGAGTGTTAAGGAGAGTGTGTGTTGAGAAGTGTGTGTTGATGAGAGTGTGTGTTGAGGAGAGTGAGTGTTGAGGAGAGTATTCAGTAAGGTTTTGAGGAGAGTGAGTGTTGAGGAAAGTATTCAGTAAGGTTTTGAGGAGAGTGAGTGTTGAGGAGAGTGTGTTGAGGAGAGTGTGTTGAGGAGAGTGTTGAGGAATGTGTTGAGGAGAGTGAGTGTTGAGGAGAGTGAGTGTTGAGGAGTGTGTTGAGGAGTGTGTTGAGGAGTGTGTTGAGGAGAGTGAGTGTTGAGGAGAGTGTGTGTTGAGGAGAGTGTGTGTTGAGGAGAGTGTGTGTTGAGGAATGTGTTGAGGAGAGTGTGTGTTGAGGAATGTGTTGAGGAGAGTGTGTGTTGAGGAATGTGTTGAGGAGAGTGTGTGTTGAGGAATGTGTTGAGGAGAGTGTGTGTTGGAATGTGTTGAGGAGAGTGAGTGTTGAGGAGAGTGAGTTGAGGAGAGTGAGTGTTGAGGAGAGTGAGTGTTGAGGAGAGTGAGTGTTGAGTGTGTTGAGGAGAGTGAGTGTTGAGGAGTGTTGAGGAGAGTATTCAGTGGAGTGTTAAGGAGAGTGTGTGTTGAGGAGAGTGTGTGTTGAGGAGAGTGAGTGTTGAGGAGAGTGAGTGTTGAGGAGAGTGAGTGTTGAGGAGAGTATTCAGTAAGGTTTTGAGGAGAGTGAGTGTTGAGGAGAGTGAGTGTTGAGGAGAGTGAGTGTTGAGGAGTGAGTGTTGAGGAGAGTGAGTGTTGAGGAGAGTGAGTGTTGAGGAGTGAGTGTTGAGGAGAGTGTGCTCACCTTCATTCTCCAAGCCGCGTTTGCGCTCCGTCTCCAGTTCAGCCTTCCTCACAGTCTCGGTGTTCTGGTGCTGTAGTAGAGCATTCTCTCTCTCCAGCTTCCTCAAGGAGTCCTCCACCCTAGTCCTTACACTCGTCTACACAGACAGAGAGAGAGGGAGGGAGAGAGATGGAGGGAGAGAGGGAGGGAGGGAGGGGAAGGTGAGGGAGAGAAAAGTGGTGTTTTGTGGGAAAATTCTGCCATTCTATGTGTCTCACTGTACTTTTGGCAATTCAGATTTAATTACTTGTTCAACAAACTATGCACTGTCAAAATCAGATGGAACAGTCGGTGGAAACAGCTTAGCTTAGTGCAAAGTGACTCTGTTGAAAGGAAAATTGGCTTTAAGTTTTCAAACTAACCCAGAGTGAGATCAGCTTTCAAACTAACATAAACCATGCATCCAGCATTAGCAGATGGAACCAACGTATCTACTTAATCTCCTCAAGAGGATGTGTGCAACACCCTACAGAAAATATTAGTGTTGGACCAGCTTCTTGCGTTTCAGGGCACATTTAAGTGCAGTGTTTTGAATGTATATGCCTCATTATGATCAAGAGCGTCTGTGGAATGAGCCGTATGGACCAACTCCACATTCTTCACCCACCTGACGCTTCCTGAGAACGCCAACACGGAAAACCAGAAAATCTGGGTAACCAGAATGAAACTGGCCGGCTAAGTTATCGCAGCACTGTTTCAACGGAGGGCAAGAGAAGAATGCTACAGACATACCAAATGCTCGGGGACTTCTAGGACATCTGGCCACACTTAGTAATTAAAGGTATTTACTATTAGATGTCATTATTATTCAATCTTTTACAGTTTAACTATTGTTTGATGCCACTGTACGGTGGCTGCATTACAGCTGTTTGTGTCGTGACTGGAGTTGTGTTCTTCATGGTTACAAAATCTTGAACAAAACTGGCTGGACTTCAAAGCAAATCTTTAGTCTGAAGGGTGGATGAATGTGTCTGAATAAGGATGTATGGTCTTCTGCGTTTGTGCTCGTCTTTCTGGATCTACGTCTTCTGTGTGTCCAGAATCGTAACTATCTGGCATCACTGCTACCAAAGCACATTCATGCCACACTGGACAAATTTGGTAATCTGGTAAATTCGGTAAAAGATTCTGGAACTAAGTAGCAGTGCTAGACGCAGTGTTTATCTGCCTGTATGTCATGATGCACACACTCAGAGCTGACATCACATGGACATGAGTTCTTAATAAGCAGAAGAAGCATGAGTCACTGTGTTCCAGACGTTTCACAGGACCTGGGGATGGTTGCACGACTCCGTCCACAGCCTGTAGCTCTTACCTCCTCCTCGAGCTCCTTGGACAGTTTGTCTAGTCGATCATTTGTGGATCTGTTGAGACAAAAACAGAGACTGTATGAGTTATCTAGGTGAACGTGTGTGTGTGTATGTGTGTGTGTGTGTGTGTGTGTCTGTGTGTGTGTGTGTGTGTGCACCTGTATTTGTTGTCCAGTTCTTTTTTAGCTTGCATCTCATTCTTGATCTTGTCCTCCAACTTGTTCAGTTTCTTCTGCAGGTTTTCAGGCTAAAGTGAAAACATGCACACGTCATCACCACCCATGACACGCGACACCATGACTGTGCTGCTCAGTAACTGGCCCGTTTTTCTACGCTGACAGTAATTACTTTACTGGCAATAATAAACATCAGATGTGGTCAGTGCAAAGTCCAGGCAGCCGTGTTCTTTAGACGTGGAACTGCAGGTAGGTTATCAGGAGCGCAACTCAAAGAGGACTCCTGCTATAAACCCCCCCCCCCCACCCCGGAGCGCCACTATCCTGCACTCTCGGACGGTTTTGGGGGCCTTGGCCACAGGATTGCGTGTCTGGATGAAGCCATCCTGGTTACACACGCAGCACTTTGGGAAATTCCTCTGCAGAGAGGGTTCATTAACGTGACTATCTTTGCACTGCCGCTGTGACCGTGATCATTTGGGGTGTCCCGCACTGTGGGAATCAGGCACAGACGCACAGAGCTCAGCTGACATTTAGCCAGTCAACCAGGTGTCTGTGCAGAGATACGCCAGGCGTGCTCCGTCATACATAACATGGACTGCACCAGGATTCTTGCAGTGTGTGTATATTCACAATCTCTCTCTCTCTCTGTCTCTCCCTCTCTCTCTCTCTCTCTCTCTCTCTCTCTCTCTCTGTCTCTCCCTTTCTCTATCTCTCTCTCTCACACACACACACACACACACACACACACACACACACACACACACACACACACACACACACACACACACACACACACACACACACACACACCTTTTCACAAGGGCTGTCAATGCAAACCTCAGCCTCTTCTTCCACCGTGCTGCAGTTACTGCTCAACAACCTGAGAAAGACAGAGTGGGTGAGTGAGGAAGAGTGTGAGAGGAGGAAGAGTGTGAGAGGAGGAAGGAGTAGACTGCATGAAGAAATGCAGAAACCAGCCTTGGGAAGAGAACTACTGCATTTAATATAAACCGTATAACTCCTGACTTTTAGCTCTACTTTATTTAGGAGCTGTGTGTGTGTGTGTGTGTGTGTGTGTGTGTGTGTGTGTGTGTGTGTGTGTGTGTGTGTGTAAACAGAAAGGCAAAAATAACCACACAGCATTACACACAGCTACAGTGGCCTGTTGAGTAAGCTGCCTCAAACTCTAGAATGTTCTTTGTTCTTTTTCCTGTTCCTGTCTTCCTCAGTGCTGCAGTTATTACCGTCATTACATTTAATACTAATCACAGAAACTCGCACTATAAACTATAGCACCAATAAACACAGAACTACTCCCCCACCCCACACACACACACACACACACACACACTTACTGGTTCTCTCTGTAGTAGGTAAAGCCCACAAACGGCAGCTGGTTGCCCACATAAGCGCGTGCGGGGGGGAAGGTCTCCACGCTCCCTTTCTCATCCTCGATGTCATCAAAGTGAGTCGTGTCAATGTCACTGTTTAGCTCTGGTACCACTGGTGCCATAGCTGAGAGAGAGAGAGAGAGAGAGAGAGAGAGAGAGAGAGAGAGAGGGAGGATGAGAGAGAGAGAGGGAGAGAGAGAGGGGGTGTGAGAGAGAGGGAGGATGAGAGAGAGAAAGAGAGAGAGAGACAGAGAGAGAGAGAGGGAGGGTGTGAGACAGAAAGAGATAGAGAGAGAGGGAGAGAGAGGGAGGGTGTGTGTGAGAGAGAGAGAGAGAGAGATAGAGGGAGAGAGGGAGCGAAAAAGAGGGAGATGGTGTGAGAGTCAGAGAAAAAATAATATAAAATGCAAAGACCCTCCTTTTGCGTGTGTGTGTGTGTGTGTGTATGTGTGAGCATGTGTGTGTATAACCTTAACTGAAAGGCTCAGTGTGTGTATCACACAAAGCACACACTGTAGTTGGAGGAAGGAGTGGAAACCACCAAACGCCAAGCTGGCCACTGCTCTACTACACACACACACACACACACACACACACACACACACACACACACACACACACACACACACACACACACACACACACACACACACACACACACACACACACACACACACACACCTTCTTTCACTCCCTCCTACACATAAGGTTAAAGGTCATCAGCACTCTTCCCGCCCACCACACGTTGGCTTCTACCACAGAAGCTCCCACTGCTAATCCCTCCCTCGATCACTTATGTGTAGCCATGGTGCCTCTGCCCCAGATCAGACACCGCTCAGGATCAGACACCGCTCAGGATCAGACACCGCTCAAGATCAGACACCGCTCAAGATCAGACACCGCTCAAGATCAGACACCGCTCAGGATCAGACACCGCTCAGGATCAGACACCGCTCAGGATCAGACACCGCTCAGGATCAGACACCGCTCAGGATCCGACACCGCTCAGGATCCGACACCGCTCAGGATCAGACACCGCTCAAGATCAGACACCGCTCAGGATCCGACACCGCTCAGGATCCGACACCGCTCAGGATCCGACACCGCTCAGGATCCGACACCGCTCAGGATCCGACACCGCTCAAAATCAGACACCGCTCAAGATCAGACTGCCTGCTTTAGAGTTACTAAAAACAGCTTTGGAACAGGGAAATAGGAACCAGATTGAGCCATTTGGGAGCGTGTGGTAGAGACTGTGGGGGGGCCTCTGATACCCAGCATACACAACCACCACCAGAGAGAGAGAGAGAGAGAGAGAGAGAGAGAGAGAGAGAGAAAGGGAGGGGGAGGAAGAGAAGGAGAGAGACAGAGTGAGAGAGAGAGAGAGAGAGAGGGGGAGGAAGAGAAGGAGAAGGAGGGAGGGAGGGAGAGATGGAGCAGAAGAGAGGAAAAGAGAGAGAGATGGAGAGAGAGAGAGAGAGAGAGATTGAGAGAAAGGGAGATAGAGGTCCCTTAGTGAGTGGTGACTGGAGTATTTAGTGGTGGTTTTGATTCAGTCCTCTCATTAGTAACTGCATTGGCCACCAGATGGTTCCACCCATATCCAAAAATGTACATGTTTCAACACAACACAACACAACTCAAAACAACACAACACAACGCAACTCAAAACAACTCGACACAATTACACGCCTAAACAGCAAGGAGTAGCGTCACACAACAGCAATTAAACATAAAACACACAACACAATGTGCTTTAATCAGAACTCGACAGCGTGTCTTAACTAGAATCACATCACAAAGTGTTGATCAGAACACACAGCACACCATATCATACCCATATTACCCAACACAATGTCTTTACAACTGAGGACTAGACACTCCAAACAAATCCATATGTTGTCAGAATTTAAAGGTTTCACTGAACTGGATGGTATTAATGTATATTAATGTATTAATGTGTATTAGTTTGTGTGGACGGGTGTGTATGTGTTAATGAAGAAGAGTCCTAGCACAATATCAATAGTAAACCTGGACAGACATTCACCCCGTTAATCAGCCCATTGTGTTCAGAGCGAGCAGACGAACGGTCTCCAGCAGAGGACACAACACGTGGGATGCTTACTGTCTCGTATAGTGTCGAAGGTCCACTGGTCGTTCTTGAAGAAAGGGTGACGTTTGATATCGTCCACTCCGGTCCGGCCGAGCCTGACCTCTCTGAACATACCCAAACACTGGTCAACACACACACACACACACAGCCACAGTGCAAAACCTAAAACAGCCCTCAACCCACTGCACACACGTCTAACCCGCTCTTATATGGACTATTCCCCTCAGCAGTGTGTGTGTGTGTGTGTGTGTGTGTGTGGTAAGGATATATCCCACTATTTGTGTGTGTGTGTGTGTCTTGAGAGAGGAGCATTGCAGCATAGAAGAGCTAGCACAGAACACACACACACACACACACACACACACACACACACACACACACACACACACACACACACACACACACACACACACACACACACACACACACACACACACACACACACACACACACACACACACTCCTTGCTCTGCCACGTGTGGGACATTCCTGCTGCCAGAACCCGGAGGGGGAGGAACCTCTCCCTGTTTTCTAGTTTGTTTATTCTGCTCACAAAAAATTCAAGCAGCCAAACACTGCATGTTATTCGTTCTGGTGTGTGTGTGTGTGTGTGTGTGTGTGTGTGTGTGTGTGTGTGTGTGTGTGTGTGTGTGTGTGTGTGTGTGTGTGTGTGTGTGTGTGTGCGCAGTAAGAGTGAGTAATAGATGAGACAGTCAACAGGTGAGAGTTTGAGAAGGAAGTGAGTGATTTGACTGAATGAACAAGCAGATAATCAGGAGTGGTGAGATGTGAAAACAGTGAAAGTGCTGAGTGTTGTAATTATGAAAATGATGAGGTGTGTGTGTGTGTGTATGTGTGTGTGTGTGTGTGTGTGTGTGTGTGTGTGTGTGTGTGTGTGTGTGTGTGTGTGTGTGGTAAGAGTTTGTGTAAGTAAGTGCTGAGTGTTGTAATTAAAAAAACGATGAGGTGTGTGTGTGTGTGTGTGTGTGTGTGTGTGTGTGTGAGTAAGAGTTTGTGTAAGTAAGTGCTGAGTGTTGTAATTATAAAACGATGAGGTGTGTGTGTGTGTGTGTGTGTGTGTCTGACAGGAAGCCTCACAATGCAGGAGACAGAGAGATCACAGAGAGATCACAGAGAGATCACAACAGATTAATAAAGTAAATAAAGCAGCATTTCTCCTTCTATCCTCAAGCTGATGTCTCGAGGAAACATGGAGTGTCTCTCAAGACCCTTCCTTGGGTTTGTGGTCTCTACCTGTCGGTGAGGAAGGCACAGATCAGGTCCTGGGCTTCCTGGGACATCTCCACATCGTTAGGGAAGGTCAAACTGTTCTTGTGGTCCATGATCTTCCCATAAGTTCCCACCAGGGAATCAGCGTAAAATGGAGTCTCACCTGAGAGAACACAAAAATGACTAGAGGGGAGGAAAGGAGAAGAGAGGAGAGGAGAGGAGAGGGGAGGAGAGGAGAGGAGAGGAGAGGAGAGGAGGGGGGTGAGGAGAGGAGGGGTGAGGAGAGGAGGGGTGAGGAGAGGAGGGGTGAGGAGAGGAGGGGGGAGGGAGGAGAGGAGAGGAAAGGAGAGGGGAGGGGAGGAGAGGAGAGGAGAGGGGAGGAGAGGAGAGGAGAGGAGAGGGGAGGAGAGGAGAGGAGAGGAGAGGAGGAGGAGAGGAGAAGAGAGGAGAGGGAGGAGAGGAGAGGGAGGGGAGGAGAGGGGAGGGGAGGGGAGGAGAAGAGAGGAAAGAAGAGGGAGGAGAGGAGAGGAGAAGAGAGGAGAGGGAGGAGAGGAGAGGGAGGGGAGGAGAGGGGAGGAGAGGAGAAGAGAGGAAAGAAGAGGGAGGAGAGGAGAGGAGAAGAGAGGAGAGGGAGGAGAGGAGAGGGAGGGGAGGAGAGGGGAGGAGAGCTACTCACCAACAAGTAGCTCAAAGATGAACACTCCCACGGACCACCAATCACACTCCCGTCCATAGTAACCAGTCCCTCCCTGAGACATCAGGACCTCTGGTGAAATGTAGTCTGGAGTCCCCACAGCAGTGTCACAACGGACCATCCCAGACTGGAAACACACGCGCACGCACACGCGCACACACACACACACACACACACACACACACACACACACACACACACACACACAGAAAAACAGCAGCAGCAACTGTTAGTAATGCAAACAAACACAAATACGGGCACGCATGAACACACAAACAAGCACGCACAAGCATGGCATGCACTCACAGGCTGCACTTCATCTACTCTCCACAAGAGGGCACACTGAGCATCTTTCTCACAGTCTCTCTCTATCGCCACATCTCTCTCTTTCCCACACCCACAGAGTCTCAAATATCGTACCATCTCTGAGGGGTATTTCCACTATGTCTTACTGTAAATGAAGAATCCTATTATACACCAACACAGTCTTAACAAGAACATACTTTGTCGCATATAGCAAATCAAAACATCATTTTTGGTCCAAAATCATCTTTGGGGACCAGCCAAACATACCACAAAACCATAACATTTTATTATTGTCATGAGATTATTTGGTCTCCAAAGTTAAATAAAAGCCAACACACACACACACACACACACACACACACACACACACAGACACACACAGACACACAGACACACACACACACACACACACACACACACACACACACACACACCTTGTCCATCTTCATGCAGGTGCCGAAGTCGGCGAGTTTGAGGTGCCCTTTGCGGTCCAGCAGCATGTTGTCGGGTTTGATGTCTCGGTGGATGAAGCCCATGGTGTGGATGGCGTCCAGCGCCAGAACAACCTCCGCCGTGTAGAAGCACGCCCACGACTCCGGCAGGTCGTAGTTCATGGTCAGCGTCACCAGATCTCCACCCGGCATGAACTCCATCACCAGGTAGAGGTGGCGCTCGTCTTGGAAGGCGCAGCACAGCTGTAGATGCAGGGAGCCTGGTCAGCAGGAGACCCTCACAGTGAAGCCAAACTACATACTACATACTGCACACTACATACTACATACTGCACACTACATACTACATACTGCACACTACATACTACATACTACCTACTCCACACTACACACTACATACTGCACACGTCACACCCCACACGTCACACTCCACACTGCACACGTCATACTCCACACTCCACAAGTCACACTCCACACGTCACACTCCACACGTCACACTACACACGTCACACTACACACGTCATACTCCACACTCCACACGTCACACTACACACGTCACACTACACACGTCACACTACACACGTCACACTCCACACTCCAAAATCCATATATCACACTCCACTCTCCATACTCCACACTACATACGTCATACTCCACACTGCACACTCCATACGTCCACACTTCAGATTTCATACCTGACCTGCACTAATTATTCACTAACTAACCTAATCATCTCACAATCTAGGACGTCCGTTTACACTCCTGTGATCTTTATGGCATATGCGGAGGGAATGTGCTGGATTGAAGATCAGTGGATCAGTGCCGTCTGCACCCCTGCCTCTGTAAGCTCCATACAAGGTCTTGCATTTTAAATCAGTGACGATCAGTGTTAGTGCACGTGTGTGCACGTGCGCATGTGCACGTGTGAACTGCAGCGTGAGGATGATGAAGGTTTCTCGCCTGCACAATCCAGGGGCTGTTGGAGAAGGCCATGATGTCGCGTTCCTCCCAGAAGAAGGCGGAGTCAGAGCGCTTGATCATCTCAAACTTACTGAGCTGCTTCATAGCGTACACTTGCTTGGAGTCCTTGTGTCGCACCTGTGTGTACACACAGACACACACACACACACACACACACACACACACACACACACACACACAGAACTATGAACTCTGAACTAAGATTTTTTCTTAGTAGATGCCCCCCGTACTTCCCTCTCCCCGCCCTCTCCCCGCCCCTCTCCCCGCCCTCTCTCCGCCCTCTCCCCGCCCTCTCTCCGCCCTCTCCCCGCCCTCTCCCCGCCCTCTCCCCGCCCTCTCCCCGCCCTCTCCCCGCCCTCTCCCCGCCCTCTGTCGGCAGGTGCAGACATGTTGCAGCTTTCCTTGCATTAACATGGCGAGATGAAATGTCAGTGCCCGAGGACGGATAGCACCTCGTTAGAAAGGAGACACTGCATCTTTTCACATATACTCTCACACACACACACACCCACACACACACACACACACACCCACCAGTGTTGCGAATAACGCGCATCATTTTTTCAGTAACGGGATAATATAATTAATTACTTTTCCTGTCGTTACAACGCCGTTGACGTTACTGGTCATTAAAAGCGGTGCGTTACTATATATTGATATACTAACAGTAATGCGAGCGGACCGCTGCCCAGGTGAGTGAGGAGTAACAGATCTCGATAGGTCACAGTTCTCGGGGTAACACCTGTTTAACTTAACAAGTCAGTAAGCGATTGGCTAAGGCAGCGTTATGGTAGCCAATCAGAGCCAGTGTTTTTACACGCGCGCCGAAGCACGCCAGTGACACACGACACAAATGGAGTAGAGGCAGAAATGACGAGTCAGGTGCAAGCCGAAGAAAAATTAGCATTTTCAAGGTAACGATAAACATTATTTAAGAAAATACTTGAAGTTCCTGAATGTCTACCAGACTGGGTGTTTGATTTATTTAATTAAGAATAGAGGTTTTATTGTTAAGTTTACTTCTGTTGTGGACAAACCAATTGTCTCAGGTTGAGAGAATTTAATTTAATTTGATAGATGTAAATGCACTTTATATAGTGTAACTGTTTACTTTTGCTTTTTTTTTTATTTTACCAAATAATTTTTGGTAAATAAAATTTGGGATTTTAAAGGATTTTATCCTGCACTGGTCTGTGGATGTGCAATAAATATCAAAAGTTAAACACCTTTCTGATGTACTCATTTCAACTGACTGTGAAAACTGCTTTTTCAAAAAATCCTTATTCATTGGCATATAACTTTTTTTTTACTGTAACGCAAATAGTTACTTTCTCTGGTAACGAGTTACTTTTACTATAGAGTAATTCAGTTACTAACTCAGTTACTTTTTTGAACACGTAGTGAGTAACTATAACTAATTACTTTTTTAAAGTAACGTTCCCAACACTGACACCCACACACCCACACTCGCACACTCTCGCACACATACACACACACACTCACACACACACAGTTACTCACCAGTTGTACAGCACCATAGGCTCCTTTGCCGATCAATTTGATGCGGTCGAAGTCGTCGAGTCTCACCTGCAGCTCCCTCAGATTTCCGATGGCCTTCTCGTCTACACGGACACCACCAACATACACTCAGGTGTCAGGTGTCCACATCTACACCCATCTACACCCACCTACACCCATCTACACCCATCTACACCCTCACTCTCAGCCAGCGTGTGAGGATACGTGTGTTAGCAGTATGTTACACCGTGTGTGTTAGGAGACTTACATCTGTTCAAGAAGACATCTATGTTTTTGTTCTTCCTCAGTGCAGAGTGGTTCAGATCTAGTGCCAACGCGTTCACGGAGTCCTGCACAAATCAAGAGCACATTTATCCCCTCAACAAGGCACATGCACTAAATCCTTCCTGCGCTAAAGCCCTCCTGTACTAAGATCTTTCTGTACTAAATCCTTCCAGTACTAAAGCCATAATGCACTAAAGCCTTCCTGTACTAAGATCTTCCTGTACTAAATCCTTCCAATACTAAAGCCATAATGCACTAAAGCCTTCCTGTACTAAGATCTTCCTGTACTAAATCCTTCCAATACTAAAGCCATAATGCACTAAAGCCTTCCTGTACTAAGATCTTCCTGTACTAAATCCTTCCAGTACTAAAGCCATAATGCACTAAAGCCTTCCTGTACTAAGATCTTCCTGTACTAAATCCTTCCAGTACTAAAGCCATAATGCACTAAAGCCTTCCTGTACTAAGATCTTCCTGTACTAAATCCTTCCAGTACTAAAGCCATAATGCACTAAAGCCTTCCTGTACTAAGATCTTCCTGTACTAAATCCTTCCAATACTAAAGCCATAATGCACTAAAGCATTCCTGTACTAAGATCTTCCTGTACTAAATCATTATAGTACTAAAGGCATAATGCACTAAAGCCTTCCTGTACTAAGACCTTCTTGTACTAAATCCATCATGCACTAAAGCCTTCCTGTACTAACTTCTTCCTGTACTAAGGTTTTCATGCACTAATGTCTTCATGTACTAAGGTCTTCATGTACTAAGGTCTTCCTGTACTAAGGTCTTCTTTCTGCACTGTCGAAGCTTATCTTCAGCAGTTATCAGACTGGTGGGGTGTTCTGGAAAGAGACTGAAATGGGATTATGGAATAGCTACCCATGGTTTACTAAGAAGAGCACACTGACAGTAACATGATACAGGGCAGTTAGCTTTGGCTTCTAGGCAAGGCTTACACGACACTGCTGACTAACCCTCCAGCCTCACAACCTGCCTGAACTGCTCGGTAAGGTTTCCTATTTACAGCCTGTACAAAAGGCAAAGAACCTTGAATCTTGATTTCTTTTTTGATACAAGGTCCTGTTTTACGTCCCTGACCTTATCCCAGGCCTAAAACCATGACCCTAAACCCAGGCCTAAAACCATGACCCTAAACCCAAGACTAAAACCCTGACCCTAAACCCAAGACTAAAACCATGACCCTAATCTCAAGACTAAAACCATGACCCTAAACTCAGCCCTAAAACCCTGACCCTAAACCCAGCCCTAAAACCACGCCCCTAAACTCATGACCCTAAACCCAGCCATAAACACATGGCCCTAACATCAGTAAACAAGAATGAAGGTTTTTACTGTCTCAGCTTTACAAAAAGCAAAAACAAAATTGAGGTTTCTTTTTTTTTCTTGTGTCTGTTTTTTTCTTGCATCTGGTTACACTGTTGGATAATTTTGTTCTGTAAGTAAAACACACACACACAGACACACACACACACACACACACACACACACACAGAGCTCTGCCCCTTTGTTTGCAATCTTTGTCCCTGACTCACCTTTCTGAAAAACACACGCCCACATCATTAACATCTCCCCCACACAAGAGTCATAGTACGGTGGACACACACACACACACACACACACACACACACACACACAGCGGAAGGAAGTGGTAAGTGTGCAGAATGCTGGAATTAGTTATCTCTCTCCTCAATTGGAGGATGTGACTTCAGCTTCCTGAATGGGAGTTTCCCTCGGCAACAAGAATAAAGAGGTGAAGTGGGGGCTGGTGGGGTGGGGGGGTCTGCTCAGCCATCATGGAGGCCGACTGAGGGAAAGCAGAGCAGCTGACCACGATGGAGGAACCTCCCACGTGCCTCCAAACAAACTCCACTAGCAACACATCTCAGTCCAGCGTTCCAACACAAATGGATCAGTGAAACGTATTATCGAAAAACTTACATTTTCATCGATCTGTCGTTTCAGATAAGCCAGAGTTAGTGGGGAAATGATTGTATGTCTGAGGTTAAATAGATTTAAAAACCAAACCAGTATTGTCAGGGTTGAACAGAGACTGAAACCGTGCTGTGTCTCCTAATGTTTTCCCAGCAGCACTTTGGACTGGACAGATAAGCTTGAGTTTGTGTTAGACGGGGTGGTCAGCTGACCTTTACACAGCTGAGCTGGTATGGGTCATCAGGGGACTGGCTAGATCTTCTACGTCTGATCATGCGTGCGCACCCGGAAATACATCATACACTACTAAACGTAGTGGGGCTGGCCATCATTTATTAAGAACATAACCATAATTGTGCCATCAAAAAGTGAGGTGTGTGTGTGTGTGTGTGTGTGTGTGTGTGTGTGAAGTACTAAAGTAACATTCCACTTGTTTAGCAGCAAAGGCTTGATGCTGTTGGCTTTGATGGCATGTCACAACATGAGAGAGTATCCTGCACTAGACCCACGGTGTTCACTGTAAAACACTGGAAGCAACTTTCTGCTTTCAGCACAAGCTGTTGTCACAAGCACAACATGGTGACTTGTTTGTGTGAACACTGTAACTTGTTTGCATAGAAACATCATTATTTGCCTGTATAAGTAGAAACTACACAGACGTTCGTGCCATTTCGTTACGGAAAAGTTCACTATGCAACCCCCTCTCACGAGTCTTGTTTCACCTCACAGTTTACACGCCTTTAAAGGTGCCGCAAAGCAAGGCACAGTCGTTATTAATTGCACAGGGGGTAATTAAGTTGGAATGATGCTTTGTGGTTAATTAACACACACACACACACACACACACATTGGTAGAGCAGTCCAGGGTAGGCACGTTCTAGACAAGGGCGTGCTGAGATTAAAGGGAGATAAGAATGAGAAACACACGTTTGCCACTTCCGCCAATGTGTCTATATGATTATTATATGCCTTTATCTCGCTTTCTGCTTTTGTGTGGTCAAATGCCTCGTTTACATATGGACTGGTCCTCATTGACTCTGTGTTGTATGCAATAGACTCGAGGTTCTCTAGGGAAGTGTAATACTAGATGAGAACTGGTCAGGTAGCTGAGATATTTGACCGGGGTGGTGGTAAATGCCGCCTTGTAAGACTGGTTTATGAAGATTTATTTTTTGTCTGACTTTTCTCTCAATTCTAAGCCAACATTAACCCACCAGACAGTTGAACGTAGACACTAAAACAGCAGTAATAAAGACGCTGCACTCCCGTTTCTGAAGGAGTCCAAATCTTTCATTCCCATAATGTAATGTGGTGTTATGTAGTCACACACATGTATTACATGTAAACACTAAACATTTAATAGTTATGATGTGTTTACGAGGTCGGGCCGGTGGGACCGGGTCATTAATGACTTGGTTTAGACAGTTTGAACAAAGTACCGGCTGGTTCTTACCAATAAACTCTCCAGGTTCAGCGCGGACCGCTGGTCCTTAATCAGCGACTCTAGTTTCCTCAGACGGGACTCGAGTCTCTTCTCCGCTCCGGACGACATGGTGGCGACGCAGGACGGTGAAAGTCCACCGGGACATGGGACAGCCCGGTCTCCCGGTACAGTACCTCGGGTACCCGCCCGGACCCAGCAGTCGCAAAACTCACGACCTGTGGGACTCTTTATAAAAATAAGTCAGTTATTGTGTGTCCATGTGTTGACACCGACCCAGTCCGAGTACACCCGTCTACACTCGAACCGCCGTTGGTGCCGTCGGGACCGTTAACGCCGTCTCCCGTGTGCGCTCCGACTTGTATCTGCGCCTCGGCTCCTCTTTGAGGTCCAGACCAACACCGTGTGGAGTGACCGACGACCTACGACGCGTTTGTCCGCAGAACCGACCGCG
Source organism: Brachyhypopomus gauderio (assembly GCF_052324685.1). Taxonomy (NCBI): domain Eukaryota; kingdom Metazoa; phylum Chordata; class Actinopteri; order Gymnotiformes; family Hypopomidae; genus Brachyhypopomus; species Brachyhypopomus gauderio. Next base: position 211,589 of record NC_135219.1, read on the forward strand.
ACGCTCGCGCACCCCGGTGTCCGCGCGCCCGCGCGCGCGCTGGGATTCCTGCAGCCTTATCTCAGCGCGCGCGCATCCCGTGTCTACTTTTAGCGTGCAGTTGCGTCGCGCTGCAAACACGGAGGCTTACTACGAGCCTATTAATAGACAATTAAACGTTTGCGTTTTCACCTTTCGTCAGATCTTCCCGCTGGAGCAACTCTTTAGCATTAGTTCAACCCAGCAGCCAGAAGACTTTGTTATATGGTTGGTTGTGCGTGAATGAATGAATGGACATGTGAATGTCACGTCCATTCATTTATTAGGTTCCGAATTTTTTTGTTGAACTAACCTCATGAGCCAAAACAAAGTGACACGTCCACGGGGAACTAGTCGTCTTGGTTTTACGTTCTTGCGTTTTACGACCATTAAATCACATGAAGCACTTTAAGACCCACGATTAAAAATAAAGCAGTTCGCGTAATAAGAAATACTTAGACATTATTTTCCAGCACCACGACCCCTATAAAGTTACAGTGTGGATATTTATTTATTTATTTTTAGTATACCATTTAACGATTCCAGGTGGCGGAACTGAGGTGGGGGTGAGGGGCAGAAATAAACTGCTGTGTCATCTGAGCTGAGTTGTTGTTTATCATATTGTGAAAGTCTGATGTAGCAGCATTTCTAAAAACAACACATGACCGTCGCTCGCGGGACAGATACTTTTGAACAAACTGCTCTGAAGACAAATGAAACTTCGAAACACTGACAGTGGAAGAAATCAGAGAAGGTCAGAACCAAAACAGGAACCAGATGTGAAGTAGGACACAAAAGCCTTTTGACGGGACACTGACGACTTCAGACAATAATTATTAATAGATTCAACATGTGGACTGACAGAGAGACCTGTTTGTCCAGAGTAAAGTATGTTAAAGGCATGAGTAATCGAGTGTGCCACGGGCCTTTGAGTGAAAGCATGCAGAGTGATGTTGGGATACACACACGTGTGTGTGGAGAGTGATCTCTTCAGAGTGATGTTGGGATACACACACGTGTGTGTGGAGAGTGATCCCTTCAGAGTGATGTTGGGATACACACACGTGTGTGTGGAGAGTGATCTCTTCATAGTGATGTCGGGATACACACACGTGTGTGGAGAGTGATGTTGGGATACACACACGTCTGTGTGGAGAGTGATCTCTTCAGAGTGATGTCGGGATACACACGTGTGTGGAGAGTGATGTTGGGATACACACACGTCTGTGTGGAGAGTGATCTCTTCAGAGTAATGTTGGATTACACACACGTCTGTGTGGAGAGTGATCCCTTCAGAGTGATGTTGGGATACACACATGTCTGTGTGGAGAGTGATCCCTTCAGAGTGATGTTGGGATACACACATGTCTGTGTGGAGAGTGATCTCTTCAGAGTGATGTTGGGCTATACACACACGTCTGTGTGGAGAGTGATCCCTTCAGAGTAATGTTGGGATACACACATCTGTGTGGAGAGTGATCTCTTCAGAGTGATGTCGGGATACACACACGTGTGTGGAGAGTGATGTTGGGATACACACACGTCTGTGTGGAGAGTGATCTCTTCAGAGTAATGTTGGATTACACACACGTCTGTGTGGAGAGTGATCCCTTCAGAGTGATGTTGGGATACACACACGTCTGTGTGGAGAGTGATCTCTTCAGAGTGATGTTGGGTTACACACACGTCTGTGTGGAGAGTGATCCCTTCAGAGTGATGTTGGGCTATACACACACGTCTGTGTGAAGAGTGATCTCTTCAGTGTGTATCAGAGCAGCTGCTAACACAGGCCTCTGCTCACTGGTAGATCATTAACTGACATTAAAGTTTGGAGCAGGTTCTGTTGGGCACACACACACAAACACACCCCACACAAACAAGCACACACACAGTACATGAGATCTCTGCTTTCATACTGGTTCACTGTTTTTCTGGCTTTCTGTGGCACCTCTTTTCGCACATGGTTAACCTTCAGTGTTGAAAGGCGAGTTCTGCCTCAGCAAAGGTCTGCTAGCTGTTGTAGGAAGCCAAGGCAGGTCACTGCAGAGTCCCGGGGCCACGCCCACACCAGGCATGCGGCTGTAACACTGCAGACTGTTAATATACACACAGGATTAGCCAGATAATAGTCCACTCTCCAGACACAGATTAAGCCCAGATCAGGACTGAGGATCATCAGCAGTTCATGAATAATCTTCCTCTGTGTGTGTGTGTGTGTGTGTGTGTGTGTGTGTATGTGTGTAGAGTCACCCCCACGGCAGACACATCCGTGCATCACGTTTGCTGAACACCACCAGGAACTTTTCCTTAGTAAATTCAGAGGCTTTGTTATTCTGTCCTCTGCGTGCCTGTGAGCGACGGCCAGAATACTCTCAGGTCTGCTCAAGAAGAACCGCTGAAGGTGTTTCTGGACAACCAACACCTTCTGGTTGGTCCTGTGGACCTAGCAACTGATTTGTAAAGGCAAAATTGTGAGTGGAAGCTCTTCCAAGCAACGTTGGAGTCCTCTGTGAAGCATGGCGCTGTAGTAGTAGTAGTATGCATACCTGAAAGGAACGAGGAAATCTGAGAAACGCTCCAGAAAAGATCACGTGACCTTAATGAGCTGTGAAGCCTCCACGACCCCCACATCAGACTCGTTTCAGACTCTTACGCGCCCTCTAGTGGTAGAACACGTGAGATGCAACTTTGCTGCACTCATGAGGTTGGAATTTTCGACAAATTGTAATGAATATTATTTTATCAGATTAAATATGCCTGATATTCAAGCGAAGAGCTGGACGTATCTGGTGAATAAACGCAGGCAATCTGGTGAATAAAAATGTGTTTTCTAATACTCTTAGTTAAGCAATAATGAGGTTTTTAAAGAGATTTTATATGGAAAAGGTTTTACCTTGTTGAGGCCTTGATATGCACGGCGACATGTCTAATAATGACTCATAGCAGAACAGAACAGTGGCATGTCCGGCTCGTTGTATTATTCGTATTTCACCACTAGGTGGCCTCGACGAGCAGGAAAATGGGCTGTGGCGAGATAAAGCGAGGAAGCGGGCGCACGTCGAGCGGACGCGAGCGCAGAGCGGTGGGATCGTGTGCGCGACGGACGAGCGGGGAGCACAGATCATCCGCCCAAGGCCTTCTGACCTGCTCGCGTCATGTCGAAGAACACCGTGTCCGATCGGTTCCGCAAGGTGGACGTGGACGAGTACGACGAGAACAAGTTTGTGGACGAGGAGGATGGAGGGGAGAACCAGCTGGGTCCGGATGAAGCGGAGGTGGACTCACTCATCAGACAATATCCTTCCATGATCAGACCACGGTGGCGATCAGACCAGACATCATGATGTGTGTTTGCACTTTGCCGTTAACCCGTATAATTAGGCGCGAGGACTGTTATATTAGACAGTGTTGGTATTTGACGCGGTTTGTAGATGCCAGTGTATCTAAGATCGTTATTGTGGCTGCGTTAGTTAGTGAATTAAGCATCCTGTGTTTTTGCAGTGATTTGGTTTTATCTAGCTGCGAGATGAGTGCAGTATTCCGTCAAAACGATCTTTGGATAGATCATTAACACGACACATTAAGTCTTAACAGGCAGATTTGTCAGTTAGACGATGTTAGAAATGGCTGTTCCGCTTCTGATGATCTGTAGACATAACAATTCATCAAACAGAAATACGTCTAGGCCATTCAGCTCAGCCAGCGTGTCTGCTACAAAAAAACACACACTCGAGCTTTTGTTCCTGGCCAAAACGCCAGTCTGTGGTCGTGACCGGCCCATTACAGATGTTTGCGTTATGCTGCAACAATCACTGTAGTGTTTTGTCCTCAACAGCCGTTTTGAATTAAAGCGCACGGCTTGCTGCGAAGGCGTCCGTCCAGTCACGCCCAATGCAGCTGCAGACCTTGCGGGGAACGGTGCTGTGGAGCGCGCGGACGTGCGGACATGACCGCGAGCGCGTTCGGACTTGCCCGCGAGCGCGTTCCAGAACAGGCTGCCCTCGCGCACGCGGCGGCTCCTCACAGCTGTTTCTGCGGAGGTGTCTGGTGGTGTTTCTGAAGCACGCAAACGTTTCTTTAAACACGTTTAAAAACGCCCTGAATGCGGAGCCACTCTGGTATTTTTGAGGAAGTTCATGTCATCTCCATATATGTCAGTTTTGGGAGACATTAACTTTTATTTCCTGATTTTGACCGCCCTCAGATTTCTCCTCATGGGTTCGGGCTAAAATATGTTTGTTGTTGTGACGAAATAAGTTTGCTTTGCTGTTGACTTGTTGATTTTGAAATGGGGGCTTGCTGTTCAGGCCATATTGTTTTTGTGTTCCCAGCCCTTTGAATGTTTTTCCCCCTAACAACTTCTTTAAAGGGAACCTCATGGAGGCTCTGCAGGCGGTCCTCAAAAACCCACCAATCAATACTAAGAACCAGAATGTCAAGGTGAGTCTGGGGAACCGTGATTGGTTGAGTGACCTGTCAGTAATGCTGTTGAACACCATCTACACGATCAACTCTGTCAAAGCACACACTGATGTTGAGCAGGGCCCATAGCTGAGGTGTGTACCTAATCTCCAATCCTCCAGGACCGTGCAGAGGGGCTGGTGCTAAAGGTTCTCAGCGCCTTCAAAGCCAGTGACGTAGAGAAGGGGGTTCAGTCGCTGGACAAGAACAGCGTGGACCTGCTGATGAAGTACATCTACAAGGGCTTTGAGCGGCCGTCGGAGAACAGCAGCGCCATCCTCCTGCAGTGGCACGAGAAGGTACTGCACCCCAGGCCACACACTTCACCGAGAAGATCTTGGTGCTTGAACAGATGCTCATGGTGGCCATGTTGTCTCCAGGCTCTTTGTGCAGGAGGTGTGGGCTGTATCGTCAGGGTGCTGACCGCCAGGAAGACCGTCTAAGCGGCGTCCGCATCTCCCTGACCTTTAGGACTGAACAACAAGAGCGCCACCTGCTGGTACATCCAGAACAAAGAAGACAACTCCCACCGGGTGCTACAAACAACCCCCATCAATCCTGCTCTCACCAAACCAGTCTCTCCATCTTTCCATCTCTGTATTGTGGTCCCACAAAATTCTCTCTCTCTCTCTCTCTCTCTCTCTCTCATATTGGTGCCATTAACTTTATGGTAGATTTAGCTTCTCTCAGGAAAAACCTTGAGGCTCGTCACCTTAAGAATGCAAGTAGCTCATTATGATTTGATTTTTGTGTGATTTTAAAGTTTCCACCATTACACTTCCTGAGGAGCCCCGATTGTTCTCAAAACGTGTATTTATCCTCCCTGCTGGTTGTCCTGGGCTTGTGGTCCTAGCCTGACCTGCACAGCCACTGAGCGGGACACCCCGCTGGATCACTGGGGCTACTGCGTCACTTCCTGGGAGTCTCCTGGCAACACCTGGGCCAGATTAGGATTAGTGGCCCACTGGTCTGCTGGGCTCCCTCTCACTCGTGACCCTTAACCCCAACTCATCAGTATTCGCTCAGAAAAACAACCAAAGGGCTTTAGCTGCTTTCTACACAACAGGAACACAATCCAACATTGTTTTGCAGTACATGTGAAGTATACAGCAGAGTCTTCACCTAATGGCTGATCACTGTTACTATTTTCCTAGGTCAATTTTTAATGCTTCCCTCGGAACAGGCATTCATTCAGGACGACTTCCTGGGGTCCTATGAAGCAGCCATTTCCCTAACACCGCTAACGCTATCGTAGGTTAGTAATGATCGTGTTGGTCATCCGTGTCGTCACCTCTTGCCATGTATGCGTCTTAAGCCGTGGTACTGCCTAGCACTTACAAGTCCGTAAAAGTCATTATTGATCTGACCGTAAGTGTTTTTTGTCTACTAAATCATGTTTTCAGCTGTTTGTAACTTCTCTCTGTTAAAAGCAGACGATCACTGTCGACATTTCTTTTGAGAACTAGTGATTACAAAATGTGTCTGAAGAAGTCGATCTAACGGACCTGTCTCTCTGATGCAGTAGAGTTTCACACTCTTGTGAACATGTGCAAATGGTCTACAAACCAAACTGGTGTTAAAACTGCCTTACTGAATATTCCTTTTTAATGTTTGTGTTTTTGAAATGGAATAATAAAGATTTATACATATGATCACAGGACATCGTGTCCCATTTACACAGAACAGGGAACAGAGGACACAGCTGTGGATTGGACATTTACTGTCTGCTTTAAAAAATGAATACAACACAATATAGAAACATATTACAGAAATAAAACCAACTGCTTATATACAAATAATAAAATTAGAATACATCTTTGTTAATGGACTTAGTGTATTGTAAAAAAAAAATCGTATTTAACATATTAACCCGGTATGATGAGCTTGTGCTGAAAACATTAATTCCTGTACATAATTAAAAGTATAAAGCCATGTCATAGACAAAACAGCTTTTTTTAAAGGGAAGGCAGTGCTTACCTGAGACGGATATTCTATGTTTGTTATTTTTGATTATGTTGCTCACCCCTGATTTTTTTTTCTGGACGAGCACTACAGAGCTTCTCTCTGGATCACACCCAGAACTTCAGCCTTCACAGAACATCTCCACAGAACCGTTCGTGCACACACCGCTGCCTCGTGCACACGCCAAAAATACTGCCTCGCATTCTGGTTTTCAAGCACTTCCCAATAAGTTAATAGGTAGACATACACATACAATTATACCTTTTTCTCTCTCCGCCACCTGGCTGTCCTGTAAAGTGGGCCTTTTATACAATGTAGCAGGGTGGTTTGTCCGGATCACGCAGGACTGGCTTAGCTGCTTTGGCCAGCTTGCTCACACCAGGAGTCACTACACCGTCCAGACACGTGTCAAGCAGTCTCTCCTTGGAGTGCCCCTGGGGTTCATGTTAGGTCCTTTTTGTTAACTATCAGTGCACTGGGCAACGCAGCACAACTCCGCTCCAAATGATGGATCTCAGAAACGATCAGCGGGTTTTTCTTCAAGTGGAGGATCTACAACTACACGTGATTGCTTTACACCCACAAACGTGCACACACACACACACACTCGTGCACACACAGTTTTGTGTTCTCTCGCATTTCCCCCTTGCCCCTGCTTTGCTGGTCGTGGTAAAGTGCTCTCAGTAGGGGTACGCAGAGACGGCGATGTAGACGATGAAGGTTGTCTGGTACTCGATGCCGCCGTCGAGGCCGTAGGACAGCGCGCGCACTTTGATGCGGTAGGCCCTGGGCTCACGCAGCGGCCGCGTGGTGAAGAGCACACCCTTCAGGTTCTCGTCTCGCAGGGCGAAGGGCAGAGTGGCGTCCTCGTCCGCCGCCAGGAAGCTGGTGCGGGGGTGCACCACCCCGTCCTGGGTGTAGGCCACCAGGCGGATGAGGTCCTGGTTAGCGGCGATGCCGAAGGGCAGAGACAGAAGTTTGTACTCCAGGGCGTAAGGGCTGAGGGCACACTCCAGGTCGTTGGGGGGGCAGTTCTTCAGACAGAATCTAAACAGGAAAACAAATTAAGACAACAGTGCTGATCAAGGACTAGATTTTATTTGTGTGTGTGTGTGTGTGTTATCTTGGTTTAGTCTGTGTCTGTTATGGTAAATACTCCCACACGTTATGGAGTGTTATGAGGAAGTGCGGTGCCGGGGCAGGCCTGGTCCTACCCTGTGGCTGGATCTCGTTGGTAGTGGGGTGGGCAGGGCGTGTCGATGCACTGGTAGCTGCCCCGCGTGTTGAAGCACATTCTGTTCACGCCACACTGTATATTCTGCTCCAGGCACTCATCTACGTCTTCTCGGCGCGAGGGTTGACAATAGACAACGATTTCAATTCTTATTTCATTATTCAATTTAAATAGGAAAAATTCACCCCCCCCCCCCCCCCCCCATCTGACTAATTAAGCCCCATGTCCCCAGCAGGAAGCTCCACACAGCAGCAGGACAGAGCGACCCGCTGCCCTCAGAGCGACCCGCTGACCTCAGAGCGACCCGCTGCCCTCAGAGTGACCCGAACTCACCTTGGCAGGTTTTGCCGTTGGTCATGAGGCGATAGCCGTTGGGACATAAGCACCTGTGGCTACCTGGTGTGTTCATACACTCGTGCTGGCATGTGTCCCTCTGCTCACACTCATTGATATCTGCACAGACACACACACACACACAAAGTTCAATAGGCCAGTCCCCCAAAACAGAACCATATACCATATATTCCACCATATATTCACCATTTTTAGATATGAAGCCATGCTTACAGCTAGTTTGCTCACTCATGTTAGCAGGCAAAATCTCCACTAGATGGTGCTATTAGAACCGGAGGCTTTTAGCATCAATAAAAGGGAAGAAGCTGGTAGTGGTGCAGTGTTGGTCTTTGTCATGCCACGTTGGTCCTTGCAAAGTTCTCTCGTCTTCTGATTTGATATCATGTTTTACAGGAAATGATGAGAGACGAGCAACAGGCCCCAGATGCAAATGCTACATCTAGAATCACCAAAGATCTAGAAACCTTTGATGGTTCCTTCTACTTAGATAAAAAAAAACAGCTGTAATTCCTGCAGGAACTTGAATCTGGTGGTTCCCCAGATATGAATGGACATCAAAGCCAAGAGGTTTTTATTTTACTTTATGTATATTGTTTCATTCCAGTGAGTACGGAGCCAAAATATCCCAAAACACCATAAATACAACCACCACTCTCACTATATTCTATCCGTAATACCCCAGACTTGCAGAAGCAGTGCTTCAGTTACCTCTGCACCGGCCCCCTCCTGCCCTAAAGCCCCCAGGGCAAGGCGCAGCGGCCCTCCGAGAGCGCGAAGGGGCACCACCGACCCGGTTGCGCCCCCTGGTGGCAGCGTAGGAGTGGAAGCTCTGAGAAGCCAGGCTGTGGTAGCGATGCTCATAGGAACCGCGCTCGGGGGAGTTCTGTGAGGTGCGGAAGCCGTACGAGAGGCTCTCGTAGCTGGGCAGGCGATCCAGCCCCGCGCAGGACTTGCCGTCGCCCAGCAGGTGGCGCCCTGGAGGGCAGACGCACTTGTAGCTGCCCGGGCTGTTCACGCAGCGGTAGGCGCAGGGCGTGGGCACACGCTCACACTCGTTAATGTCTGCTCTCCGAGCAAGGCGTGAGGGAGAGCGAGAGAGGGAGGAGTGTGAGAGAGAGAGAGAGAGAGAGAGAGAGAGAGAGAGAGAGAGAGAGAGAGAGAGAGAGAGAGAGAGAGAGAGAGAGAGAGGGGAAGAGAGAGAGAGAGGGAGGAAGAGAGAGAGGGGAAGAGAGAAAGAGAGGGGAAGAGAGAAAGAGAGGGGAAGGGAGGGAGAGGGGGGAAGGGAGGGAGAGAGGGGAAGGGAGGGAGAGAGGGGAAGGGAGGGAGAGAGAGAGGGAGAGGGAGAGAGAGAGGGAGGGAGAGAGGGAGAGAGAGAGAGGGAGGAAGAGAGAAGGGGAGAGAGGGAGAGAGAGGGGAAGGGAGAGAGAGGGGGAGAGAGAGAGGGGAAGGGAGAGAGAGAGGTAGAGGGGAATGGAGAGAGAGAGGGGGAGAGAGAGAGGGGGAAGAGAGAGAGGGAAAGAGAGAGAGGGAAAGAGAGAGAGGGAAAGAGAGAGAGGGAGAGTGATGGGTAAAAACAAAGAAAAGCAAAGGCCAATCATGGAACAGAATAAAGATCAACACAGTGTGATAACAGGGAAACAGAAGAACAGAACAGGAGGAAGAATAGAACAACAGAAACACAGTGAGGGGAGAGAAACATGAAACAGGGGATCAGTAACCACCCCGTAAAACAGCATGTGTGACAGGCAGGACTAGATGCCTGACTAACTCTAGTCTTCATTCATCATCTTAAAAACAAAACGTGCTTTAAATCTATTTCTCGTGGATCTGCTTCTCGGTGTCAGTGTGGACCAACCGGAGACTGGACTGACTTTAACTGTCCTACAAGCCAGAGCAAAAAGCACAGTGATCAAGGCCCCAAGCAAGAGTCAAAGGTTAAAGGTTAAATGTGACATGAGAACAGGATAGAGAACAGGACAGAGACAGGACAGATAGTGCAGGCCTTGCTGTGAGAACAGACGTACCAGTGTGAATCTTTCTCTTCCCACCTCATGTACCGTGTGGGCCCGATCGCACGGGGCAACACGGGTAGTTACACCTCAACAAGGACCATTCCCCCAGTTCTGAATACTGGCATAGTGTTCTCTTCCATTCAAGATGCTTCTCAGGTTTATCATGGACTCAAGCAATGTGCCGATACAAGCAAGCAGGCAGGTGTGCAGAAATACACAGCCAGTGATCTCTGGGGGGGGGGGGGGGGGGGGTGTGTCTAGCAGGCACAGAGGTGGAACAGTACGACGCGTTTGATTGGGCAGAGACAGACGGGGAAGACAGGTAGGCAGGCAGGAAACAGCTGGCAGCCAATGCGTGAGTGGAGGCGGGGCTCCGTACGTACCGAGGCAGGGCAGGCCCACGCCCTGTGAGCGGTGACCCCTGGGGCAGCTGCAGTGGTAGCCCCCCCTGCTGTTCTCACAGATCTGATTGTACCTGCACTGGTGCGAGCCGTCTCGACACTCGTCAACATCTGCACGGGGAAACACACAGCAGACGCCAGCGTGACAACACCCGTCCGTTCATTCTTACGCCCGCAACTTCAGAACTACGCCCCGCAAGACCTGTACGACTGGGACTCTTAATAGCGTCATACGAAAGAGGAAAAGCTCATGCATGTATCTTGCCCCAGCGTCTCTTGGGGCATCGGGGGGGGGGGGGGGTTGGTGGGTGCACACTGACCTACGCAGGTGCCGTTTGCTCCTTTGGTCATGCCCGAGGGGCAGAGGTCGATGCAGGTGTAGCCGCCACGCGTGTTCTTACACTGCTGGTCCGAGCGACACACTCTCTGTCGACACTCGTTGATGTCTGGAGGGAGGAAGTAAACCCAGCACACCAGGATTGGTCACAAAGGAGAAGGTCAGTGGCAGGGAGGGACGGTCCCTAAATGGGGAGGGGAGGGGCTATAGGTGGGGGCGGGGCTAGAGGCGGCACTGACCAATGCAGCGGCGGCTCCTGAGCTGGTAGCCGGGGTCACAGGCACAGCGGAAGCTGCCAATGGTGTTGAGGCAGTGCTGGTGACACGGGGAGGAGTCCTGACACTCGTTTACGTCTGGCAAACAACAACGAAAATGATGGAACTTCTCACACGATCCCTAAGCCACCACGGTGAGGATTGGAGCATCTGAAAGGGGCGTGGCCCTGAAACACCTTCATCTAGCTGGAGTGTCCTCCTGACAGGGTAATAACACGAACCTGTACAACTCAAGCCATCTGCGGTTCTCCTGAAACCCCGCCCACAGCGCATCACGCAACGGTAGGAGCCAATGGTGTTCTCGCAGTCCTGTCCGTCATGGCACACGTGCCCGCCCAGTGAGCATTCATCAATGTCTTGAGACAGAATATAAAGATGTTTTATTTACATTAAATAACATATCACTCAGCAACACTGCTTGCAGGTAATTCTCTATGTGTTAATGGTGTGTGTGTGTGTGTGTGTGTGTGTGTGTGTGTGTGTGTGTGTGTGTGTGTGTGTGTGTGTGTCGGAACCTTGACATGTCCTGCCGTCTGCAGAGATGGTCAGTCCCCCGGGGCAGGAGCAGTAATACGTGCCCACGGCGTTGTGGCAGGTATGGGAGCAGGGTCTGCCTTCCTCACACTCGTCCTCATCTTCATCACCACGGGAACAAATGAAAAGCACTCGGCGAATCACAAGCAACTCATTGACACACAATCTTACTCCCCACCGATGCACAACGGTGGGTCTACTACGGGACTAAATACCATCCAGACTAAAATCATCCCACTGTGATCTCTTACGCCATGAACGTATCAAATTAATGTTTGTGGTGTAAAGTCCTTGTCTGGCGATGTCTTCCTGCTCTGTGAGTAGGAACGTCTGTGACTGAAGGCCTGTACCTGCACAGTAGGGTCCAGACGGGTCCAGCAGGAAGCCAGCGGGACACTGGTTACTGCGCTCCCCTGTACACAACAGAACCAGAGAGATCCAGTGAACACACATAACATAACAGGACCTCGGCCCCCAGCAGCACCAGACGTGTGCCTCACCCTTCGCAATGGTGGCGTGGATGGTGAACTCCAGCACTTCCTGTAGGGGGCGGTATCGAGCGCTGATGGCAGAGGCGTGGAGAGTCTGCACCAGATACGGCATCTTGCCCCTGGAGGGGTCGTAGGAGATGGTATGGTTCCAGGAGTAGGGTACGCTCACACCGTCCACGCTGAACATGCGTGTGGACAGAGCGTACAGCTGCCCAGGGCCCGTCTGGATGTAATCCTCAGCGTAGTCCTGGGGACGGACACAAAACGCCCAGCACTAAGAGGAGACCCTCACACACACCCCACGCTCAAAGGCAGACGCTCCCTTGGGTTCTGTATTTCTGTCTTTTGACACCCTTCACTTTTGCGTGATCACTAGTGGCCCCAACCTTGAGGTTGATGTCCGCGTTGGAGGGCAGTTGAAGGACGTGACCGTTCACCACTACGTCAAACAGCAGGGCACCATCAGCGTCGAGCCCGCGAACCACGTGGGTCATCCTCAGGACCTCCCCTAACACGTGAGCAAACACACGTGAGAAGAAAGAAAAAAACGTGAGCAGGGATAGGGGTAATAGCTCAGAATGAGGCAGCCACCATTTATTTACAAGGTTACATTGCGCTTTCCTGGTCTCAAAGAGCTCAGCGTGATTCATTATCAAATGCATCGAGCTGCGTGTGCGTGGTGTAGCATCCCTGCCGCTCACCCGTGGCGAACTCCACCTGCGTCTCCCGTCTGAAGAAGCCCTTGGTGAGGGTGTAGCCGTTGACGGCCTCGCCCAGCTCCTGGGCTGTGGTCCAGTAGATGGGATTTAGCAGGGAGACCAGTTTCCTCATAGCAGGGCCTGGGGAACAAAACCCGTCTGATGAGCCCGGACCAGAGCACGACTCTGGATACCAGAGGAGTTATTCACTCCTTCTGATCTTCTCATCTGAGATGTTTTTTTTGGGTAATACTAAGCATTAATCACGCATGAAAGCCCAGAATCTGCGGTTACTGACCGAGCCCCCTGGGTACGTTAGTGATGGTGGCGTGGACCACCTTCTCCCCTGAGGGGGTGTTGGAGATGGTGGCGTTGATCAGGGCGATGCCAAACTCCACATCATTAATGTTGCCAATGAAGCTCCCTCTGGCCTTCTGAGGACCACCTAGAGGAACATGGAGGCTCATTTCTGAACACACAGTTAAGTGCATCTGTTTTGTTTCTGATTGAAAATGGCAGACGTGTGGCGTTCACCTGGACATGGCTGGACGTTACACCTGGTGAGCTGGGTGGAGTCTCCTGGACAGGGCCGTCCCTGGTTGCTAGGAGACGGGCTGTTACAGAGGCGGAGCCTTGTCCGCTCTCCACCACCGCAGGAGGAGGAACACTCGCCCCATGTTTGCCATGGACCCCAATTACCATCCACTGACACACACACACACACACACACACACACACACACACGTTTATGATTTAATCTAAAATGGTCCTATGATCTAATTCAGGCCTGCCTGCCCGCCCTGAATATAATATTGAAAGGCTACTGAAGACCTTTATGAAGATGGTGTGTATGTGTTGTAGTGTGTGTGATAGTGTGTGTGTGTGTGTGTGTGTGTGTGTGTGTGTGTGTGTTTGTGATGGTGTGTGTATGTGATGGTGTGTGTATGTGATGGTGTGTGTGTGTGTCTTACGAGGGCAGCTAGCTGTACTACATCTCTGGATCTCCGTGTCAGTTCCTGCACACGCTCGTCCCCCATTGGCTGGTGGTGGGTTGTCACATGACCTGTAGCGGCGAGCTTGTCCTCCATTACACGTCCTGCTGCAGCTGCCCCAGCTGCTCCACGGACCCCAGCTGCCATGGACTGAAACAGAGGCACGTGTGTGTGTGTGTGTGTGTGTGTGTGTGTGTGTGTGTGTGTGTGTGTGTGTGTGTGGTGTGTGTGTGGTGTGTGTGTGTGTCTCTCACTGGGGCATGGTTCACTGTTGCAGAAGTCAACATGGATGTCGTTTCCTTCACATTGCCTGCCTCCATGCTGGGGGGCGGGGCTGGCACATAGGCGTGTCCTCTGTCTGGTCCCGCCTCCACAGGAAACACTGCAGGCTCCCCAACTTACCCACGATGACCACTTGCCATCAACTGTAGAGTAGGAACAGTTATGCATCATCATTAGCTGTTTAGCATGAGTCAAATATAACACATCTGCCTAAAGGAATCCAGTTAACGGTTTAGCAACAGATAACCTAGCCAGGTCAGGGGTTATGTCCTGTTATGTCCTGAGGTTATGTCCTGAGGTTATGTCCTGAGGTTATGTCCTGTTATGTCCAGGGGTTATGTCCTGTTATGTCCTGAGGTTATGTCCTGTTATGTCCAGGGGTTATGTCCTGTTATGTCCAGGGGTTATGTCCTGTTATGTCCAGGGGTTATGTCCTGTTATGTCCAGGGGTTATGTCCTGAGGTTGTGTCCTGTTATGTCCAGGGGTTATTTTCTGTTATGTCCAGGGTTTATGTCCTGTGATTATGTCCTGAAGTTATGTCTGTTATGTTCTGAGGTTATATCCTGTTATGTCCAGGGTTTATGTCCTGTGGTTATGTCCTGTTCTATCCTGAGGTTATGTCCTGTTATGTCCTGTTCCTGAACCTCATTAACCTGAACCAGGTGACCAAGGAACGAGACATTTTGATTGGCTGATTCAGCTGGTAAGACATTAAACCTGTGGCCTGTTTTGAGGTTCCGAGAACCATCTCGAGAACCTGTCGGGTTAATAAGAAGCTCAGAGCAGCACAGCGTGTGGACCAGTGAAGCGGTGTGAGCGTGGCGGTCCCCCGGGCCTCTCACCAGGACAGCTCCTCTCTGTGCACACTTGCGTCTGGAGGTCTGCCCCCTCGCACGGCGGCCCGTCAAAGGAGGGCGGGGGGTTGTTACACAGCCGTACCCGCGTGGCCGTACCTGCCCCACAGGTCTCGCTACACGGGCTCCACGGCAGCCAGGCACCCCAGTTCCCGGCCACTGACAAACGTGGACAGAGAGACATTCAAAACAGCTCCGTCAGACACCAGCGTGCACATGTGTGAACCAAACAGGCTCCTGTATTCTTATCACACATCCGTGTGTGTGGCGTGCTCACCGGGGCAGGGCCTGATGCTGCACACCACAGCCTCTGCCGCTCTCCCCACACACGCCCGGCCCCCGTGCTGGGCAGGAGGCCTGCTGCACGCCCGCACCCTCGTCCTGTTACCCTGACCGCAGGTACGGGAACACTCGTCCCAGGACGACCACTCCGACCACTGACCGTCCACTAGACACAAACACACACGTGGACAATGGTGAACGCACAGGCAAGCGGCTACTATTACACGTGCCTTTAAGTGGGAGGTGTGGATCTGACCTGGACAGGGTTTGCCTTGGCAGCTGCGTGTCTCCGAGGCTGCTCCCATACAGTGGCGCCCCCCGTTGGATGGGAAGGGGCTGTTGCACTGCCTGAGCCTCTTCTGAACACCTGGACCACACGACACGCTGCAGGCCCCCCACTCCATCCACTCAGAGAAGCCTCCGTGGACTGGGACCCACACACACGGACACACACACACACATACACGCACACGCGTACACGCGCACACGCACACACACACACACACACACACACACATATATGAGGCTACTTCCCTCTCTTACTAACTCTGCTGGTTGATCTTTTTCTGTTACAGCAAAACTCTGGGAGACTTCTTGAGAATGTTAGAAATATGTTCTTTATAGCTTCTCTATTTTAGTAAATTTGATCTATTATCTATTGTCAACACATCCTTTATTTGATCTTAATGTAGTATTATGTAAAGCACTTTTTGGAGATTTTGGAAACAAAATTGAATGTGCAAGATTAACGAACTGCTGACGTCCCGACATGGCCGACGTCGTGAGGGGGCGGTGACGCTCACCGCGCACGGTCAGGGTGGCGCGAGACAACGCTGAGCCCATCAGGTTGCGGGCCACGCACTCGTACTCCGCCGTGTCCTCTTTCTGAGTGCCACTCAGCCGCAGGGACCCGTCAGGCAGCGTGGCGATGCGTTCGTCGCCCAGCAGGGGGCGTCCGTTACGTGTCCACTCGATGACGGGCTTGGGCTCACCCTGGGCCTGGCAGCTAAGGAGGGCAGAGGAACCCGAGTCCACCACTGTGTCCAGGGGTTCCACGGTGAAGACCGGGGAGCCTGCGCGGGAGACAGACACTAGCTCAGCACTGGAGAAGCCCCAGGAACTGTAACTTGGCTTATCACTATTTTCTTCATTGGAGGTTATGTTTGTGTGTGTGTGTGTGTGTGTGTGTGTGTGTGTATAATGTGGAGACATATATGCTGTTACTCTGTAAGGTGAGCGTGACGGCCCTCTCGACTATGCCAGCGTCATTCGTAGCTATGCAAACATAGCTACCTGCATCCTCGCTCTGAAAAAAAAGAAGAAAAATTACGTTGATGAGTTTCTGCAACATTAGAACTTCCACAGTGTTCTAACGAAAAAGGTGCATGAATCATTTAACGCAACACACAACGCCTATTAGGTACTAGCTGACTGGTACAGCTAACTAAGAGAGAAGGTGTGTGCTGCAGTGTGCGTCGGTGAAGGTGGGTGGCGTGGTTGGAGGTACCACAGTGCCGTAGATGCCCAGGGAGCCGTTGGTTAGCTGGCGGATGCGGGCGTCGGTTTGGACACTGATACCCTTCTTACTCCATTGGATGGTGGGTGTAGGGTCGCCCCGCACCTCACAGTTCAGGATGGCGTTGCCGCCCAGAGGCTCGATGTGATTTGAATGGGCATCTCCGTCTATTATAGGAGGCTCTGGAGGGGACCACAGGAGACAGATAGATAGATCTTTATCCTTGTGGGTCCATCCATCCGTGGAGAACTCTCCTAGGACTGGTTAGGGAGGTGGTTCCAGAAAGCCGTGTCTCAGAGGCAGTTATGTATAATTCAGAGTGTTACTGTTGTGTACCTTTGACATAGACGAATCCGAGTGACTTCACAGAGCCCACGCGGTTCTCCGCCTCGCAGGTGTAAGTGCCCCCGTCGTCTTTCCGCACGTGCTCCACCACCAGCTCACTCACGCCATTCATGCGATCGTAATGGGCTACAAGCACAAACACGGAGGTGTTACGTCATGAAACGCTTCAGTCAACACATCATGCAAGGGCTTGCAAAAAGCTGTAGGGTGAAAGCCACATGACAAATACCAACAGACATGTACTCAAGTTACTTAAATATATTTCTAAGTATTTATGCCTTGATTGGCAGAAACTGACACTGACACCACTGAACTATGTCTACAGATGTCTGATGATAATTGCTGGAGCATAAAATATTATTTGATGAGACATGACCTCTTTACCTGGGATGATATTATTATTGAATGCCCAGGTGATTTTGGGCGGAGGGATGCCAGTAGCCCTGCAGGTCAGCAGGAGGCGCTCTCCCTTGTTGAGAGCCACGTCTCCCAGGAGTTCAGAGAAAGCTGGGTGTGTGTGCACGGACAGGGCCACAGTTCGACTGTCCTGCCCCACGGAATTGGTGGCCACACATGTGTAACTGCCAGAATCCTCAGGCTGCAATGCCAAAAGTTGCAGGTTAGAAAACCATTATGGACGGTGATATTCTCAGATGTCTATTAGCGAGAACTGCCGGCCACCTGAGCGACATCTATGATGAGATCTCCAGAGGGAAGGATGGTGAACTCTCCTGCTACGTCGCTCAGAGGGGTGCCGTCTCTCTCCCAGCTCAGGCTGGGCTGAGGGATACCATCGGCTGAGCAGGGCAGCACAGCCTGGGTGTTCTCCACCACCCACAGCTCGGGCTCGCCTCCACGTACGGTGGGAGGGACTGAGGAGGAAGGGTGATCATGAGAACTACAGGATCCATCCATCCATCCATCCATCAAACCCTCCTCTTAGACCCGTATGATGTCTAACGTCTTTTTGGACTCACCCAGCACCACGAGACTCATCTCCAAGCTGCTGCTGCCGGCCACGTTGGCCGCGGTGCACGTGTACCGGCCCGCGTCGTCCGCCTGAGCGAAGGCCAGGTGCAGGGAGCCGGCGGGCAGGACGCGGCGGTGCACGGTCTCGTCCAGCAGCTGCCCGTTCTTGTGCCAGCTGACGGCGGGTGTTGGGTAGCCGTCGGCGTGGCACTGCAGGCTCACGGAGCCGTCAACGGCCACGGTGTAGGACCTGGTGCTCGAACTGATGACTGGAGGCACTGTGTGAAAGGAATGAAGACTCGACATAAGAATGAGATACCCGACTGGCAAGGGAACAAGGGCGGAGCCGGTTTGGGTACAGCAGTATATGTGCCATCTGGTGGTGGTTGGCCCACCTCACCTTGCACCCTGAGTTTGGTCTTGCCCAGGGCTGTGCCTGCTGCATTCTGGGCTACGCACATGTAGGTTCCTGAATCTTCTACTTTGGCTCGTGAGATCTGCAGGCCACCGTTGGGCAGAATCGTGAAATCACCTCCTAAAAAAGTGTCGGGGGTGGTTAGAACGGTCCCTTCGCTACTGAAAATCTAAGACTCTTAGCAAAACTAGCATGCATGGGTAAAGTGGTAAAGTACCCATGCATGCTAATTTTGCCAACAGTCAGCGGAAGCCGGTCAGGTATTTATGTGAACGAAATCATGCCGCCAGTATTTTGCTCTTAGCTGTTAGCTTCACTGTTAGTGGTTAGCTTCGCTCTCAGCGTCGCTGTTAGCCAGGTTAGCATCCCTCACTCTCACCCGAGGTGTGGATGTTGATACCCTCCTTTTGCCAGGTGATAGTGGGGCGTGGGGTGCCCGTGGCGTGACACGGCAACGTCACGTGGTTGTTCAGAATGATGTCCAGTGTTGTTGGCTGCGTGTGGATCACTGGTGACTCTGAATGACCAAGCAGAACGGCCCATTACGTTATTAAGACAGCACTCATGATATTAGCAGGCTAATGGAATACGGCTACGTCCTGCCTCCCCAGTTTGAAATATACTGATCCTGCCGACAGCTGGTGAGCAGTTTGAATAAGAATACAAGAATAGCTGTAGGTGTGGGTGTGGCTTGATTAGGCTCCGCCCCCATTACCCTGTACAACAAGCTGGACGTGTCGATAGGCAGATCCAGCAGCATTCTTAGCAACACACGTGTAACGGCCAGAGTGACTCAGCTCTGCAGCAGTGATCTCCAGAGGACCTGAGAGAGACGAGAAGGACTTAGACTTGCATTTAGATGCAGTATATTGCAATGTAACTTCTTAGACGCTTCACCCAGAATGTGTTTCTGTGGCCCACAAGAATTATGCATGCTGAATTACGATGCTGTGATTTTGAGGACTCACCAGAGGGGAGAACCTTGTACACGTCTCCATCTCTGGCCAGTTGTACTCCATCTTTGCTCCAGTGCAGGACAGGGTCGGGCACTCCAGACGCAGTACACCCGATGACCACAGGGGTCAGTCTGCTCACCACCAGCTCTGTCGCTTCATCGGCAATGGACGGTGGCACTGCAGAGGCAGGCGAACCTGTTAACTTCATCCTGCACACAGAATCATAGCTCTTAGGAACAGGTAGGGGGCTCTCACCATGTACGGTAAGCATGATGGCTCTCCTCTTCTGTCCGGCCTCATTGGACACCACACACTCGTACAGCGCCGTGTCGTCCACCGTAGGTGCTATGACAACCAGCGAGCCTGAAGACAACAGCCTGCCAGCCCAAAAAATATCAAAGTTTGATCAGACGGATTAGAAATGATTAGATTACTGAACATACAGGTACTGAACGTACTGAACATATACAGTTGTGATCAAATTTATTCAACCCCCAATGCTGCGAAGGGTTTTATGGAATTCAGTGCACATTTGTAATTGTGTTCATAATGAAATCTTACAAGGACTTGTTAAAGAACTAAATGCAACTAAGATAGCATCAATTTTTTTTGTCATAAAGTATTAAATGGCCTTTTTGTGATTTCTTCATTGACACAATTATTCAACCCCTTTACGACTACCACTCCTAAGAACAGAGGTTCATTCCAGTGTTTTCCATCAGGTATTGAAAACATCTGTGGATGTCAACGAGCAGCAATCAAGCATGATAAGCACCAATTAGGCAGATTTAAAAGGACTGTGATACTCAGCTCCTTCTAGACATCTACTGGTGTGTTTCCAAGCATGGTGAAGGCAAGAGAATGGTCCCAGAAGACAAGAGAAGAGGTTATTGCTCTTCACAAGAATGGCAATGGATATAAAAAGATTGCGAAGTTGTTAAATATTCCAAGAGACACTATCGGAAGTATCATTCGCAAGTTCAAGTTAAAGGGCACAGTGGAAACGTTACCTGGTCGTGGCAGAAAGAAGATCCTGACCGCGACTGCTGTGCGCTACCTGAAGCGTAATGTGGAGAAAAATCCCCGCGTGACTGCTAAGGAACTGAAAAAAGACCTGTCAGATGTGGGCACTGAAGTTTCAGCTCAGACAATAAGGCGCGCACTGCATAACGAAGACCTCCATGCCAGAACGCCCAGACGCACCCCCTTGCTGACTCCAAAGAACAAGAAAAGTTGACTGCAGTATGCCAAAAGTCATGTGGACAAGCCACAAAGGTTTTGGGACAGTGTACTGTGGTCAGATGAAACTAAATTAGAACTGTTTGGGACAATGGACCAGCGCTATGTTTGGAGAAGGAAGAACCAGGCTTATGAACAAAAGAACACCTTGCCTACTGTGAAGCATGGCGGGGGGTCAATTATGCTTTGGGGCTGTTTTGCTTCTAATGGTACAGGAAAGCTTCAACGTGTGCAGGGTACCATGAATTCCCTTCAGTACCAGGAGATCTTGGAGGAAAATGTGATGGAGTCAGTCACAAACCTGCGGCTTGGGAGACGTTGGACCTTCCAACAGGACAATGATCCGAAGCACACATACAAGTCCACTAGAGCATGGTTGAACATGAAAGGCTGGAACATTCTAGAGTGGCCATCGCAATCACCAGACTTAAATCCAATTGAGAACCTCTGGTGGGACCTAAAGAAGGCAGTTGCAGTGCGCAAGCCTAAGAATGTGACTGAACTGGAGGCTTTTGCCCATGAAGAATGGGCTAAGATACCCATAGGTCGCTGCAAGACACTTGTGTCAAGCTATGCTTCACGCTTGAAAGCTGTCATAACTGGAAAAGGATGTTGTACTAAGTACTAAAAAATAATGTCACTAGGGGGTTGAATAAAACTGATAATGATGTGAGCACAGTAAAGACATTTGTGGTTATTCCATCATAAATATTATGTTATGTTTGTCTAATTTATAAGTGCCTCTTTGATATAATTGTAAATAAGATGACTGAAATGATCAAAATCAATGTCAAACTGGCCAAAACACTTTATTTCAGTGGGGGTTGAATAAATTTGATCACAACTGTAGATACTGAGCAAATGACACTTGTACCCTACAGGAATATTGGATCTTTCTTGAGGAGATTTAGATAATATATTCGACAGTAAGAGAGACAATAAAAGGAAGAAAACCTGTCTGAACCTGTACATATTCTGGTTCTGGTCGGTGTTGAGAGGCCGTCCGTCCTTGGTCCATGTGACGGAGGGTTTGGGTATACCAGTGGCCTCACAGGACAAAGTGGTCTGGACGTTGACCATCACCGTAACATTAGTGTAGCCCTCAGCGATGGAGGGGGGAACTGGGGTAGAAATGAGGAGAGGGGGGGCCACAAAAACTCAGATGACAAAGCTATAAAAGGACGACGATTTATCTGTCACGATTTATGTGTTAAAATCACTCCCTTAGTTCTTTATACACACGTTGAAATCATTAAGTCCAACTGTGCCAAAACCCATAAAGGCTGTTAGCCACCTCACGGAGGACCGAAGCGGAACCAGGGACATAGTGGTATAGTTTAGGCTGCTTTGGTACTGGGTGGGTCCAGTGCAGGAGTGGGCGTGGCCTCACCGTACACCTGCAGGTCCACTCTCTTGCGCTGCGTGCCAGCTGTGTTCGTGGCCATGCACAGGTACCGGCCCGTATCGGTCACCTGGGCTGAGTGGATGCGGAGGGAGCCATCCTC
Organism: Brachyhypopomus gauderio; assembly: GCF_052324685.1. NCBI lineage: Eukaryota > Metazoa > Chordata > Actinopteri > Gymnotiformes > Hypopomidae > Brachyhypopomus > Brachyhypopomus gauderio. Next base: position 233,722 of record NC_135219.1, read on the forward strand.
TGAGAAGGCGTACCTGCCCAGGTAGAGGAGACAGTTGTGAGGTCAACCGATGTGGCGTAGTCATGGAGGTTAACGGTGAGGACTGGTCTCCATGGTGAAGCCCACCTGTGGCTGTTTGCAGCCAGAACGGCTCCGTGTTTCCTCCAGGTGACGCGAGGGGTGGGCACTCCGCTCACCACACACTCCAGGACCAGGGGACGGTTCACCAGCACAGACACGGCCTGAGGACCAGCCTTGATGGTGGGAGCAACTGGAGATACACACACACACACACCCATACAACACACACACACACAGACAGACACACACACACACACACCCATACACACACACACACCCATACAACACACACACACACACACACACACACAGACAGACACACACACACACCCATACACACACACACACACCCATACACACACACACACACACACACACACAGACAGACAGACACACACACACACACACGCACTGATCAGCATTTGTGTCTGAAATCTATAAATTCCCACATTACTTACCCATATTCACTTACCGTTCACAGTGAGGTTGAAATGACGTCTGGTCTCCCCGGCCACGTTGCTCGCCAGGCAGGTGTAGCGTGCGGCGTCTCCCAACTCAGCGTTGTTGATCTGCAGGTAATGCCCGCCGGACAGGACACGCACCCGCGGAGACGTCTGAGGACAGGAACAGTGAGACTACTGCTCTATAGTCTTAGAGAACTTGTGTTTCTTATAGGTAGCAGCACTGATTCCTCCATTTCAGCAGTATTTTAGATCAACAGCATCTCTGACTCACTCTACTGGCATACAGGACACATTCTATTCTATTCTATTCTATTCTATTCTATTCTATTCTGTGTTATTCTATGAGTGAATAACACAGCACTTTAAATACAAGTGTTTGCTTTATGCTGAAAATCTAAATGTCAAAATGTAAAAGGTAGTCGGGAAAACACCTATCCTTAGGAATGTGTGTGTGTGTGTGTGTGTGTGTGTGTGTTGGGGGAGGTGAAGAGTGTGTGTGTGTGGGGAGGCTGTGTAGAATGTGTGTGGGGTTGTGTGTGTGTGTGTGTGTGTGTGTGTGTACCTTTAAGGCCACCCCATCTTTGATCCATGTGAGAGTAGGTGGTGGGACGGCGTCTGACTTGCACTCCAGGGTGAGCTGCCCATTCTTCAGCACGGCCACGTCCTGCTCACTGCTGTCTCCAGCGATGTTGGGGGGCACTGTGGGCACACGTCACCACACGTCACCACACGTCCCCACACGTCCCCACACGTCCCACGTCACCACACGTCCTACTTCACCACACACCACCACACGTCCCACGTCACCACACACCACCACATGTCCCCACACACCACCACACGTCCCACGTCACCACCACACGTCCCACGTCACCACACACCACCACACGTCCCACGTCACCACCACACGTCCCACGTCACCACACGCCACCACACGTCCCACGTCACCACACGTCACCACACGCCACCACACGTCCCACGTCACCACACACCACCACACGTCACCACACGTCACCACACCACCACACGTCACCACACGTCCCCACACACCACCACACGTCCCACGTCACCACACCACCACACGTCACCACACGTCCCCACACACCACCACACGTCCCACGTCACCACACGTCCCCACACGTCCCCACACGTCCCCACACGTCACCACACGTCATCACACGTCACCACACGTCCCCACACGTCACCACACGTCCCCACACGTCACCACACATCACCACACGTCATCACACGTCATCACACGTCCCCACACGTCACCACACGTCACCACACGTCCCACGTCACCACACACCACCACTCCTGTTCTGAAGCTGTGTCCACATGTGTAGAGGAGAACCCACCGTGTACTCTGACCAGGAACTCTCTGTCATCGTCTCCGGCGGGGCTGCTGGCCAAACAGCTGAACCTCCCAGCGTCCTCCACCTACAAGTGTGTGTGTGTGTGTGTGTGTGTGTGTGTCGGAGGCAAGCAACGTGGCCAGAGGCGTTAGAGGGTTCTGCCCACTTATCAGCACACAGTGGTCAGAAGGGTCAATCTAAGACTCCCTTGTCTCCCTTATCTTGATGTTTGTAGGAATTTGGGAAATTCAGTCTCTCACTTTTACATTTTAAAGGAATTTTAGGATAATTTTAATGGGTTTCTAATTCAATTTTATATCATACTGTATTTTTCTGAATGTCTCTATAGAGGGTTTTCCATCCACTGAGTTTTTGCGCATTTTGAAAATGCGCATGAAAAAAGCTGGATGGAAAAAGTCAAAAATTCGAAAAAAGCCCCAAATATCGCAAAAAGATTTTTACGCTAGGAGGAGGTGGAAAAGTTAGACTATCGCATCGCCAAAATTCGGAAAAACTGGATGGAAAAGGGTTTTTCGCATAAACGATGACGTATCAAGCCTCAAGTCATGTGGTTCTGTACATGATCGCGATGTAAAGATGGCAAATGCATACAAAAACAGTTCTGGAGAGAGCAAAAATTGAATTTAACTTCTCCATGTATAGAAAAGAAAAAGAAAAAAAATGTTTCAAAACCTCAACGTGCAAAAATGCGTAACTGCCAGATGGACGTAAAACCACTATTGTTTGGCGTCCTCTCACGTGATCTAAAGTTTATTCGCATAACTGTAATGAATGGAAACAAGGCTTAATTCGCATTTTTTTCTGCCGAAACTTGGAAATTGCGCATTATTTTTTCGAAAGGTTTGGATGGAAACCCGGCTTGTGACTCGTCTGTACTGTGGTGACATCGAGTCATGGAGGTTAGGAGAGAACTCACCGCTGCCACCCCCCATTTACCCCCCCATCTACCCTCCCCATATACCCCCCCTGCCCCCCTCTACCCCACCTCCCCCACCCCCCTGAGCGGTTAGCGTGTGTCGGACCTGAGCAGAGGCGATGCGAAGCCCCTCCCCCCCACGGAGGAGGCGCACGGCGTCCGTCTGGATCAGCGGGCGTCCGTCCTTCGTCCAGGTGAGCGTGGGGGTGGGGATGCCCTCCACCAGACACTCAAGTTCCACCGGGTGATTCACCACCACCGCCACCTCAGTGGGCGTCCCCGAACCTTTAATGCGCGGAGGGTCTGGGTGGCGGGGACACGAACACATCCTTACACCACCGACATCTCTTCTGGCTCTCTGTCTCTCTCAGTACTGTATGTTATTATGAACTATACTATATGTGAACTATACTATATGTATCATTATGGCTAAGTTCAGAATTAGCCAGTAATAATGGAACAACGCACTCAATTGCACAGGTACAAACTAATGAAGGAATCAAAACAATTTCAAATTTCAAAGAATTTGAAGGAATATAGACAATCTGCATGTCATGTCTCTCTCTCGCTCTCTTGTCTGTTTTTCTCTCTCATCTGTCTCTCTCGTCTGTCTTTCTCTCTCGTCGGTCTCTCTCTCCCTCTGTCTCTCTCTCTCGTCTGTCTCTACGTCTCTGTCTGTCTCTCTCTCTCCGTCTCTCTCTCTCTCTCTCATCTGTCTGTCTCTCTCATCTGTCTCTCTGTCTCTCTCTCTCACCGAGCACTTTGAGGTTGAAGTGTCGCCGGGCTTCCCCCGCAAGGTTTCGTGCGACACATGTGTACCGTCCCGTGTGGTTGACGTGCGTGTGGGAGATCTTCAGGGTGCTGTTGTGATTGAGCAGGGTGATGGGGGCGTGCGGGGTCAAGACATTCCCCTCTTTCAGCCACGCCAGACTGGGCGCAGGGGTCCCGTCCGACACACACACC